>NC_143024.1:13037500-13337500 GCF_057628025.1 Oncorhynchus mykiss
ACTGCGTGGCCACGCACGCCTCCAACTCAATCATCAAGTTTGCGGACGACACAACAGTGGTAGGCTTGATTACCAACAACGACGAGACGGCCTACAGGGAGGAGGTGAGGGCCCTCGGAGTGTGGTGTCAGGAAAATAACCTCACACTCAACGTCAACAAAACTAAGGAGATGATTGTGGACTTCAGGAAACAGCAGAGGGAACACCCCCCTATCCACATCGATGGAACAGTAGTGGAGAGGGTAGCAAGTTTTAAGTTCCTCGGCATACACATCACAGACAAACTGAATTGGTCCACTCACACAGACAGCATCGTGAAGAAGGCGCGGCAGCGCCTCTTCAACCTCAGGAGGCTGAAGAAATTCGGCTTGTCACCAAAAGCACTCACAAACTTCTACAGATGCACAATCGAGAGCATCCTGGCGGGCTGTATCACCGCCTGGTATGGCAACTGCACCGCCCTCAACCGTAAGGCTCTCCAGAGGGTAGTGAGGTCTGCACTACGCATCACCGGGGGCAAACTACCTGCCCTCCAGGACACCTACACCACCCGATGTCACAGGAAGGCCATAAAGATCATCAAGGACATCAACCACCCGAGCCACTGCCTGTTCACCCCGCTATCATCCAGAAGGCGAGGTCAGTACAGGTGCATCAAAGCTGGGACCGAGAGACTGAAAAACAGCTTCTATCTCAAGGCCATCAGACTGTTAAACAGCCACCACTAACACTGAGTGGCTGCTGCCAACACACTGACACTGACTCAACTCCAGCCACTTTAATAATGGGAATTGATGGGAAATGATGTAAATATATCACTAGCCACTTTAAACAATGCTACCTTATATAATGCTACTTACCCTACATTATTCATCTCATATGCATACGTATATACTGTACTCTATATCATCGACTGTATCCTTATGTAATATATGTATCACTAGCCACTTTAAACTATGCCACTTTGTTTAGATACTCATCTTATTTGTACATACTGTACTCGATACCATCTACTGTATCTTGCCTATGCTGCTCTGTACCATCACTCATTCATATATCCTTATGTACATATTCTTTATCCCCTTACACTGTGTACAAGACAGTAGTTTTGGAATTGTTAGTTAGATTACTTGTTATTACTGCATTGTCGGAACTAGAAGCACAAGCATTTCGCTACACTCGCATTAACATCTGCTAACCATGTGTATGTGACAAATAAAATTTGATTTGATTTGATTTGATAATGACACGAAAAACCTGTGAACCTGTGACTCTCTTGTTGCTGATTTGGTGAACATAGCAAATGTATTGCACATATTTCCAGTTAAAATGATTTTCAAAAAGAGACAAAAACGGGGATATGAACATTCAATCACATACAAGGATTGAGAGGTTTCATTTTTTGAAGAAGTTAAAGCAAGCAACACCTGTTAAAAAACATTGATTATAAGACCAAAGACAAATAATATCGATATTTATTTTCCAACAGAAGAAAATCTAAATGCTGCTGTCCTACCATTGGTTTACAATGTTTCTCCTCTCCAAGGGAGACATGTTTTCCACCTCACATGCCTCTGGATAGTATCAGTGCTTTTCACAAACGTTGTAGTACTTAGTGTGCATCATTGTTGTCGCTCATACAGGTGCCCCTACTCTCCTAACCTCCCCTCAGTAACTAACAAAGGCACAAAATGACAAATATCACAAGAAAGAAAACATGAATTAATTATTAACTTTCTAAAATACTTTCTAGAGGCCAAAGGACAGGTAGGTTTAATAATGTAATAGGTCCCTTCAAATAGTCGTGTTGCTCACATACCAGCATCCTAAATGGCACTGCTTTTGACCAGAACCCTATGGACCCTGTTCAACAGTAGTGTACTATTCAGTATAGGGTTCCATTTGGGATGCATTAAATCTTTACAATTACTCATCAGAGCAAATGCTACCATTTTTTTTATTCCCACAGAGCTTAAGACATGAATGATTTTATAAAAATATTTGTTCATATAAAATGTATGATTTCCCCTCCTCCCACATGGATTACAGACAAGAGGCTAGTGGCGTTCTGACTGTCTTAGTGTGCGGATAAACATGACAATCACTCTCATGAAACTTAAATGAAACATCACTCCTTATGTCTTTTCTCAGCACAAACACTCAGCCCAATTTCTATACTCAAAACAGGTTTTGAAAATGCCGAAACGCAGGTTTCTACCGTTTAGGACCTTTGTGGGTAAAGGTAAAGATGGGGTATAGCAGCAGCAGTTCCTCTGAAGTCCAGTATCTGCTGGAAGGGAACCTGGTGGTACGAGAGGATGAGTGTGGGCCTGTTGTGCTTCCCCCTATCCCTCCCTCTTCTCTCTCACTGTCTGAGGGACTCTTAAGGTTCCTGTGCGGATGGCTTGGTTCGTGCCCTCCCGAAGCTGGCTGTGGTGATTTAAGCAACGCTGTGTTTATGTGTGTATTTGTTTGTGGCCTCTGGCCCACTTCGCTGTCCCTCTGTCCAGTACGTACCGTTGTAGCAGACCCAGTGTAGTGGCGTGTAGCCCTGGTTGTCTGTGATGACGGGGAGGGTCCACACTGACTGGGCGGTGTGTAGGAGCCACCCCAGCACCCCGATGTGTCCGGACAACGCCACCAGGTGGACATGGCTCCGCACCTTACCTTCCCGAACCAGGAAGCTGGCGCTGTGCTGCACTCCTCGTGACCCGTCACCACCTAGGAGGAAGGGAAGGGAGGGGAGGCAAGAATGGATTTGAATAATTTATAATCAATTAAATAATAAGGAATCATAATAGGTATATTTGGGCATAATTCATATTCCATGCTAGATCCCACACCAAAGCCATCCCTAGTAGTTCAATGGCCCCATCCCTAGATCAGAACAAGCCTCCCCCTCTCTTTCTGTGTGTGAGCGCGTACAGCCAACTCTCCTCGCAACCCTTCTGTGTAGAGCTGTTCTGTGCCATTTGTCTTTGGCTTCTACGCTGGCTCCCTTGTTGAAACAGTGAGTACACACAGTCTGTGTGTCCGCTCAGCACCGACAGCGTCAGAGGGGTTCTGATACACAAGACAACAGGTCATATTACAAACTGGTAATAACCAGGCTGAGTCCCAAATGGCAACCTATTCCCTATATGGTACACTACTCTTGACCTGAGCCCATAGGACTTTGGTTTAAAGTACTGTACCAAGTAGGGTATAGGTTGCCATTTGGGATGCAGCCCCAGTTTCAAAATCTCTTTATTTCAGGAATTGTATCCAAAACCCAAGTGACTATTCCCGTCTTGAATGTCCGCTGCACTCTGGAGGTCAGCATTTCCAATCAGCAAACGCAAACACTCCGAATGACCGTTGGTTGCTAGAGGAAGATAAACAGAGAGGATATAAGAATGTCAGATGATTGACCGTTGGTAGCTAGAGTAGGATAAACAGAGAGGATATGAGCAGATTGCTGGACGACTATAACCTTCACATGAACAGACAGATTTCTAGAACAGTGGTGTTGGTAGATGACATCCTCATGAAGTTAACACAGCAGATAATAATGAATTTTGGGGCTGAGGCCATCGAAGCCTGTCACCTGCTAGCTGTGTACCTGGCTCTGGATAGAAGTCTCCCCTGTGCACTGATCTAGGATCAGCTTACCCTCCCTAGATCCTCAATCATTAGTGGAGAACATGACAAAAAAGGACCTTAGATCAGTGTCTAGTGGGCATTTTCACACGATACCATGTAACATCCCTAGAGTGGACATTGTCATCCTAGCAACATGACCAAACAAATGGCCATCTTGGTCAGGAAAACGTTTTAATTACAGAAGCTCTATGTGATATCCTTATGTCTACCTGCAGCGTGGATGGGGGTCCTCTTCAGAGTGAAGTCTTTAACCAGGATGGAGGCTTCCTGGTTGATGAGGACGTCAACACACTCCACATGGCTTTTTAAGGCAGCCAGGTCCAGAGGGGTGCGCCCCTGGCTGTTCCTCACGTCTAGATCCAGCAGAGACTGAACCAGGACCTCCATAGCATGGTGGTGACTGTGGTACGCCTGAATAGATATTCACTCTTAATATAATCAATGTCCTAGAGTAGACCCGTGGTACGCCTGAACAGAAATACAGTGCTAGACCTCTAAAGTAGACCAGAGTCTTTCAATCGGGAGCCCATTTTTGCTCCCGCCCAGCATCAACATCGGAGGTTCCTGCCAAGCGTGGGATTGAGAAACAAAAACTCTACTTCTCTTCTGAGGTTGATTAACTCAAATGGCAAAATAAGGAAATCATCCTCATCATCACTGTGTAGAATATGTATTTTACACTAATCAGGAATAGATCGGAATATGGTGTGTGAGTCTGTCTGGACAGTCAACTTCCTGTGGAAAATCTACACCATGCTTGCATCCCAGATAGCACCCTATTCCCTATGTAGTGAACTACTTTTGATCAGGGCCTATAAGGATCTGGTCAAACGTAGTGTACTAAATAGGGAATAGGGTGCCATTTGTCATATGGAGACCACTACAGGAGCAGTTAGGCTTTACTCACAGCGAGGTGTAGAGGGCTGATGGGAGCTCTGACATCAGAGTCGTTCAGGATGTCTGTCCCTGAGGTTTCAATTAGTTGAGGAAAGACAAGAACGGCCAGTTCAGACTTGGAAAAAGAACATCAAGAGTGACGATGCGTCCACGACAAACATGCAGCCACACCTTAAAACCTACTGTTGGGTTCTGAGAATATGAAATATACTAATTCATGTCACTGAGGGAGAGAGCTTAATGTATAACGTTTACATTATGTCAGGATATGTTATTGTTAGCCATCAGGCATCCTATGGGTGGGATCCTCTGGGATGAGAAGAGACACAGTCTGGTACCAATCACCATGTCAGCCTTGAGTTGGGGAGGAGTGAGCACTTTGGGGTAGCGGTCAGGTCAGATGAATTGAGGAAGTCCCGGAAGGTAAACCCAAACCTGTAGAGGGTAACTCCCGGGTGGGGTTGGTTACCTGCTATACCTGTAACGAGAGGGTGAAAGTCTCAGCCGCAGTGGCCATGCGGCAGTAGAGTGGGTGTGGATGGATAAAGTGACATGCTTGTGTACTAGGATAAAATGTTGCCATTCAGGGTTAGAAGAAAAGCAAAAAGATACTCAAACGCTGTTGGATTTGGGTGTATTAGCAGTAGCAATAAAGAGAGGTTGGTTTTATGCCCTGTTGGGTTGGGGAACCATGACAGATTATGTGGAAATAGGAAGACAAGTGTGAATCATTTTGGTAATGTGTGTTATCAACAACAGTGATATTTGAACAGATTGGAGATGACTATCCATAACAATAAAATCCTTCATACCATGCTTGTCCTGCCCCACAGCTGTAGACACAGCCTTCTCCAGGTCCTCAGACACTAGCTGGAGATCCATTACAGGATGTCTGTCACCTCACTGAGCCCCTATTGCAGGTTAGGGGTCACATCCACTTGAATGTCCTTCATATGACGAACCTCCTACAGAGCAAATGAGGAAAACATGATATATTAGGATTTATGTTAGTAGCAATAGAATATGGGAATTTTATCTCAACGCTACCTACAGCTAACATATTTATTTATGTATGTGATCTATGTAAATAAATAAATATATCACAGCTGTAAAACTGTGAAGGACTATAGGTGGAGGCCTACCCATTTCCCAGGAGCATTGTAAAACGTGGATTTGGGTGCAGTGTTTATTTCCCCCTAATATCTTTGAAGATTACACCTAAAATAATTAGGAATACTTCTTTCTACTGCTGATCTGAGACCATTAGGGTTAATCATTACAGATATAAATGCAATATATGGAGTAGAAAAGATTGCCTGCCCACCAACTTGATAAGAATCAACATATGTTCTACATGGTCTATTTCTATCTGAACGTAACAACTCAATCAAGCTTGTTAATTGATCGTTAAGCCATGTTTGTCATATATAAGCCTCATACAGGCCATGGGAAGACATTACCTGTTGATAATACAGACTATTTTCATCATCATGGGAGGTGTGAGAGAATTGCTGCTCGTTGTGATGACTGTGGGGGTTGTCAAAGGTTGGTTCACTAATGTTTAAGGGATTTGTTTGGTAAATATGCTTAACTTTATAAGTTGGGTATTAATATTTGACTGTCTGTATCTTCCGCATTGGTCATCTTTTATTCTTCACTGCTATTAATATATGTAGCTATTTTGTGTGAACTCAACTTCTGTCAACACTTTCTCCTCAGTTTCTTGTTACCCTGTTGGAAAGTCCCAGAAGCAAGATCAAGTCTCTCTGCAGAGGAGACTTGGAGGTAAGTGTTTCTTTCCGCAACCCTTCTAGCTATGTTCTTTGTCACTGTCTATGGTGCTGCTGTGTTTGACACTCATTCAACAGCATAGAGTAACTCAGTCTAAATAATGTTGTCAAACCTTAACCTACATTTTTCAGAGCTGTCATCAAATGACGTCTCCATTGTGCATGCCCTGGCCTTGCTCCGATCCATAGGGTCTGACGCTAAACAAGCCAGAGAAGGTACGGCCTGAAACATATACTTTGAAAACTGTAGGGTTCATGTTGCTCAAAATTCGATTAGCAATTTGGCCTAGACCGTGTAGAACAGATGTGTTGCTGTAGAATACCCAACTGTTCCTTTTGTTTTTTCTCAAGAGTATTTAGAGACCAATGAAGTAGAATCCCAAGCTTCTCCAAACCATGGTAGCTCTCCGGCAAATGATGCCCTGTCCTCTGAGGAGAAGCTGAGGCGCATGTCCTCGGACGACGCCGCCACCTCTGAAGCTGCGACCGGCCCGTCTGGCGACGACGCCACCTCTGAAGCTGCGACCGGCCCGTCTGGCGACGACGCCACCTCTGAAGCTGCGACCGGCCCGTCTGGCGACGACGCCACCTCTGAAGCTGCGACCGGCCCGTCTGGCGACGACGCCACCTCTGAAGCTGCGACCGGCCCGTCTGGCGACGACGCCACCTCTGAAGCTGCGACCGGCCCGTCTGGCGACGACGCCACCTCTGAAGCTGCGACCGGCCCGTCTGGCGACGACGCCACCTCTGAAGCTGCGACCGGCCCGTCTGGCGACGACGCCACCTCTGAAGCTGCGACCGGCCCGTCTGGCGACGACGCCACCTCTGAAGCTGCGACCGGCCCGTCTGGCGACGACGCCACCTCTGAAGCTGCGACCGGCCCGTCTGGCGACGACGCCACCTCTGAAGCTGCGACCGGCCCGTCTGGCGACGACGCCACCTCTGAAGCTGCGACCGGCCCGTCTGGCGACGACGCCACCTCTGAAGCTGCGACCGGCCCGTCTGGCGACGACGCCACCTCTGAAGCTGCGACCGGCCCGTCTGGCGACGACGCCACCTCTGAAGCTGCGACCGGACCGTCTGGCGACGACGCCACCTCTGAAGCTGCGACCGGACCGTCTGGCGACGACGCCACCTCTGAAGCTGCGACCGGCCCGTCTGGCGACGACGCCACCTCTGAAGCTGCGACCGGCCCGTCTGGCGACGACGCCACCTCTGAAGCTGCGACCGGCCCGTCTGGCGACGACGCCACCTCTGAAGCTGCGACCGGCCCGTCTGGCGACGACGCCACCTCTGAAGCTGCGACCGGCCCGTCTGGCGACGACGCCACCTCTGAAGCTGCGACCGGCCCGTCTGGCGACGACGCCACCTCTGAAGCTGCGACCGGCCCGTCTGGCGACGACGCCACCTCTGAAGCTGCGACCGGCCCGTCTGGCGACGACGCCACCTCTGAAGCTGCGACCGGCCCGTCTGGCGACGACGCCACCTCTGAAGCTGCGACCGGCCCGTCTGGCGACGACGCCACCTCTGAAGCTGCGACCGGCCCGTCTGGCGACGACGCCACCTCTGAAGCTGCGACCGGCCCGTCTGGCGACGACGCCACCTCTGAAGCTGCGACCGGCCCGTCTGGCGACGACGCCACCTCTGAAGCTGCGACCGGCCCGTCTGGCGACGACGCCACCTCTGAAGCTGCGACCGGCCCGTCCGGCGACGACGCCACCTCTGAAGCTGCGACCGGCCCGTCCGGCGACGACGCCACCTCTGAAGCTGCGACCGGCCCGTCCGGCGACGACGCCATGGATATCTGACGTGGGACATGCAAGAGTTCATGGGTACTCTAGTCCAGTGTGTAACTGCATTTGCTTGTTTTGGCTCAATTAAACATTAACTGTAATACTTGTGTCCTCTGTATTGTTTTGGTGGTTCCTACTTGGAGTTGAGGTGTATGACCTGACTTGAGTAACTGGGGTGATGGCAACATTTATTTTGCATTATATCCATGCGCCAGCAATATTACTCAGACCCCTGTGTTTTAAATTACCAATTGACTTAAGCTACATGTGCTCAGTGTTGGTCCATTTATGCTAGTAGCATCACATGATACCTCAACAGCATTTTGACGCCATTTCCGGTCACAACTTGCAGACTTGTTGCGGTGTTTTGTTGCCTACTTTGCTACATGACAACTTTACGGTTTTTACTTTTTAATTACCGTTTATATTTTTGGTTTTTCCCTCAATTTTTTCACTCGTGTCAGGGTTGCGTCAATTCGAATCTGGTATCAGGATAAATATCACAATGAGGCTTTTATTAGCTAAGCAATAAGTGGTAAATGCAATTTTCGTATATATGGGCTCTGTCCCACCTCGCAGGGCAAAACAGAACTGACTTGTTCCTGACAAAGATATTTAATATACTCTGACAGTAGTTCCTGCTTCCGAGCCGGCCTGTCAGAGTAGACTGGGCGTGGTTTAGACTCACCCAGCCTATTGTTGGCGCAGAGGCTGGTCCCAGCCCATTAAGCGCTTCAGCGGTCAGTCGTTGTAGCTGTGTAGAATATGCAGTTATCAGGCACCTGGCTCCTGTTATCTAACAAAAGACTGTTCTGAATGTGCCCCCCCCCAACTCATTGCACAGTTCTGTATTTTTCCATCATGAGAAAGGCCCATGGCCCTGAAACTGAACAATGGTTCAAGTCAGCTATGTTGCATAACACATACATACATCCACACAAGCCAACAGCAGATAATATTAAATCACATATGGTAACGGGCTATAGTGCATAACACAGAATCCTCATACTCCGGACGCTTTATCTGGACATGGTTCGTCAGGACCTCCAACAGCCGAAGCTAAGTAGTAACATTAACATGATGCCTTCTAATTGCAGTCGCTGTACTCATACAGGAGAACGATCGCCTTACGGTGAGGATAGCTGTGCTACAAGCCCAGCTTCAGACGCAATCGTTAGGCAAGGGTAATTTCAGTGTAGGAAAGGATGAAACAGCGTCTGTGCCACCAGTAAGTACAGATAGTAACGTTAGTATAAATCCCCTCGCACGGTCCCCGCAGCCGGACAACTTTCTCACGGTTTCTGGAGAGAAATGCTGTAGGAATGCTCAACCGGTGTCGCTCATTCAGCCGACAAACTTCAACCGGTTTTCCCCATTAAGCAGCGAGTCGGAGTCAAAGGCCGAGCCTTCTCTTGTCTCTACTCCTCCCGTTACGGGGTCAGAGACGCCGAAGCTTCCCACCATTAGCTCTGACAAATTGAAAACTCTAGTCATTGGCGACTCCATTACCCGCAGTATTAGACTTAAAACGAATAATCAGCCGACATGTCTCTGGACCTACTCACTGTCACAGTCATACTCTGGACCTAGTTTTGTCCCATGGAATAAATGTTGTGGATCTTAATGTTTTCCCTCATAATCCTGGACTATCGGACCACCATTTTATTACGTTTGCAATTGCAACAAATAATCTGCTCAGACCCCAACCAAGGAACATCAAAAGTCGTGCTATAAATTCACAGACAACACAAAGATTCCTTGATGTCCTTCCAGACTCCCTCTGTCTACCCAAGGACGCCAGAGGACAAAAATCAGTTAACCACCTAACTGAGGAACTCAATTTAACCTTGCGCAATACCCTAGATGCAGTTGCACCCCTAAAAACTAAAAACATTTCTCATAAGAAACTAGCTCCCTGGTATACAGAAAATACCCGAGCTCTGAAGCAAGCTTCCAGAAAATTGGAACGGAAATGGCGCCACACCAAACTGGAAGTCTTCCGACTAGCTTGGAAAGACAGTACCGTGCAGTATCGAAGAGCCCTTGCTGCTGCTCGATCATCCTATTTTTCCAACTTAATTGAGGAAAATAAGAACAATCCGAAATTCGTTTTTGATACTGTCGCAAAGCTAACTAAAAAGCAGCATTCCCCAAGAGAGGATGGCTTTCACCTCAGCAGTAATAAATTCATGAACTTCTTTGAGGAAAAGATGATTATTACAAAGTAAATTACGGACTCCTCTTTAAATCTGCGTATTCCTTCAAAGCTCAGTTGTCCTGAGTCTGCACAACTCTGCCAGGACCTAGGATCAAGAGAGACACTCAAGTGTTTTAGTACTATATCCCTTGACACAATGATGAAAATAATCATGGCCTCTAAACCTTCAAGCTCCATACTGGACCCTATTCCAACTAAACTACTGAAAGAGCTGTTTCCTGTGCTTGGCCCTCCTATGTTGAACATAATAAACGGCTCTCTATCCACCGGATGTGTACCAAACTCACTAAAAGTGGCAGTAATAAAGCCTCTCTTGAAAAAGCCAAACCTTGACCCAGAAAATATAAAAAACTATCGGCCTATATCGAATCTTCCATTCCTCTCAAAATGTTTAGAAAAGGCTGTTGCGCAGCCTCTGCCTTCCTCGTCAGAGGAGGAGATAGAAGAAAACTGTTACAGTCTCTGTGAATGGTTTGTCCTCTGACAAATCAACTGTAAATTTCGATGTTCCTCAAGGTTCCGTTTTAGGACCACTATTGATTTTCACTATATATTTTACCTCTTGGGGATGTCATTCGAAAACATAATGTTAACTTTCACTGCTATGCGGATGACACACAGCTGAACATTTCAATGAAACATGGTGAAGCCCCAAAATTGCCCTCGCTAGAAGCATGTGTTTCAGACATAAGGAAGTGGATGGCTGCAAACGTTCTACTTTTAAACTCGGACAAAACAGAGATGCTTGTTCTAGGTCCCAAGAAACAAAGAGATCTTCTGTTGAATCTGACAATTAATCTTAATGGCTGTACAGTCGTCTCAAATAAAACTGTGAAGGCCCTCGGCGTTACTCTGGACCCTGATCTCTCTTTTGAAGAACATATCAAGACTGTTTCAAGGACAGCTTTTTTCCATCTACGTAACATTGCAAAAATCAAACTTTCTGTCCAAAAATGATGCAGAAAAATGTATCCATGCTTTTGTCACTTCTAGGTTAGACTACTGCAATGCTCTTACTTTCCGGCTACCCGGATAAAGCACTAAATAAACTTCAGTTAGTGCTAAATACGGCTGCTAGAATCCTGACTAGAACCCCAAAAATATATCATATTACTCCAGTGCTAGCCTCCCTACACTGGCTTCCTGTCAAGGCAAGGGCTGATTTCAAGGTTTTACTGCTAACCTACAAAGCATTACATGGGCTTGCTCGTACCTATCTCTCTGATTTGGTCCTGCCGTACATACCTACACGTACGCTACGGTCACAAGACGCAGGCCTCCTAATTGCTTCTTCCACATCTTTTGGTCCCTGTCTGTTTTGCTCTCAGTGAAGTGCTACTATCCCCTTGGACTACAGGTTATTGCCGTCATAAGGTGTGCGTCTGTCTGTTGGCCGGACACTTTCTACCGTTTAGGACCTTTGTGGGTAAAGGTAAAGATGGGGTATAGCAGCAGAAGTTCCTCTGAAGTCCAGTATCTGCTGGAAGGGAACCTGGTGGTACGAGAGGATGAGTGTGGGCCTGTTGTGCTTCCCCCTATCCCTCCCTCTTCTCTCTCACTGTCTGAAAAACGTAAAACGTGGATTTGGGTACAGTGTTTATTTCCCCCTAATATCTTTGAAGATTACACCTAAAATAATTAGGAATACTTCTTTCTACTGCTGATCTGAGACCATTAGGGTTAATCATTACAGATATAAATGCAATATATGGAGTAGAAAAGATTGCCTGCCCACCAACTTGATAAGAATCAACATATGTTCTACATGGTCTATTTCTATCTGAACGTAACAACTCAATCAAGCTTGTTAATTGATCGTTAAGCCATGTTTGTCAGGTAAACTAAGGTCATTAGTGGCCTATATAAGCCTCATACAGGCCATGGGAAGACATTACCTGTTGATAACACAGACTATTTTCATGATCATGGGAGGTGTGAGAGAATTGCTGCTCGTTGTGATGACTGTGGGGGTTGTCAAAGGTTGGTTCACTAATGTTTAAGGGATTTGTTTGGTAAATATGCTTAACTTTATAAGTTGGGTATTAATATTTGACTGTCTGTATCTTCCGCGTTGGTCATCTTTTATTCTTCACTGCTATTAATATATGTAGCTATTTTGTGTGAACTCAACTTCTGTCAACACTTTCTCCTCAGTTTCTTGTTACCCTGTTGGAAAGTCCCAGAAGCAAGATCAAGTCTCTCTGCAGAGGAGACTTGGAGGTAAGTGTTTCTTTCCGCAACCCTTCTAGCTATGTTCTTTGTCACTGTCTATGGTGCTGCTGTGTTTGACACTCATTCAACAGCATAGAGTAACTCAGTCTAAATAATGTTGTCAAACCTTAACCTACATTTTTCAGAGCTGTCATCAAATGACGTCTCCATTGTGCATGCCCTGGCCTTGCTCCGATCCATAGGGTCTGACGCTAAACAAGCCAGAGAAGGTACGGCCTGAAACATATACTTTGAAAACTGTAGGGTTCATGTTGCTCAAAATTCGATTAGCAATTTGGCCTAGACCGTGTAGAACAGATGTGTTGCTGTAGAATACCCAACTGTTCCTTTTGTTTTTTCTCAAGAGTATTTAGAGACCAATGAAGTAGAATCCCAAGCTTCTCCAAACCATGGTAGCTCTCCGGCAAATGATGCCCTGTCCTCTGAGGAGAAGCTGAGGCGCATGTCCTCGGACGACGCCGCCACCTCTGAAGCTGCGACCGGCCCGTCTGGCGACGCCGCCACCTCTGAAGCTGCGACCGGCCCGTCTGGCGACGACGCCACCTCTGGAGCTGCGACCGGCCCGTCTGGCGACGACGCCACCTCTGAAGCTGCGACCGGCCCGTCTGGCGACGACGCCACCTCTGAAGCTGCGACCGGCCCGTCTGGCGACGACGCCACCTCTGAAGCTGCGACCGGCCCGTCTGGCGACGACGCCACCTCTGAAGCTGCGACCGGCCCGTCTGGCGACGACGCCACCTCTGAAGCTGCGACCGGCCCGTCTGGCGACGACGCCACCTCTGAAGCTGCGACCGGCCCGTCTGGCGACGACGCCACCTCTGAAGCTGCGACCGGCCCGTCTGGCGACGACGCCACCTCTGAAGCTGCGACCGGCCCGTCTGGCGACGACGCCACCTCTGAAGCTGCGACCGGCCCGTCTGGCGACGACGCCACCTCTGAAGCTGCGACCGGCCCGTCTGGCGACGACGCCACCTCTGAAGCTGCGACCGGCCCGTCTGGCGACGACGCCACCTCTGAAGCTGCGACCGGCCCGTCTGGCGACGACGCCACCTCTGAAGCTGCGACCGGCCCGTCTGGCGACGACGCCACCTCTGAAGCTGCGACCGGCCCGTCTGGCGACGACGCCACCTCTGAAGCTGCGACCGGCCCGTCTGGCGACGACGCCACCTCTGAAGCTGCGACCGGCCCGTCTGGCGACGACGCCACCTCTGAAGCTGCGACCGGCCCGTCTGGCGACGACGCCACCTCTGAAGCTGCGACCGGCCCGTCTGGCGACGACGCCACCTCTGAAGCTGCGACCGGCCCGTCTGGCGACGACGCCACCTCTGAAGCTGCGACCGGCCCGTCTGGCGACGACGCCACCTCTGAAGCTGCGACCGGCCCGTCTGGCGACGACGCCACCTCTGAAGCTGCGACCGGCCCGTCTGGCGACGACGCCACCTCTGAAGCTGCGACCGGCCCGTCTGGCGACGACGCCACCTCTGAAGCTGCGACCGGCCCGTCTGGCGACGACGCCACCTCTGAAGCTGCGACCGGCCCGTCTGGCGACGACGCCACCTCTGAAGCTGCGACCGGCCCGTCTGGCGACGACGCCACCTCTGAAGCTGCGACCGGCCCGTCTGGCGACGACGCCACCTCTGAAGCTGCGACCGGCCCGTCTGGCGACGACGCCACCTCTGAAGCTGCGACCGGCCCGTCTGGCGACGACGCCACCTCTGAAGCTGCGACCGGCCCGTCTGGCGACGACGCCACCTCTGAAGCTGCGACCGGCCCGTCTGGCGACGACGCCACCTCTGAAGCTGCGACCGGCCCGTCTGGCGACGACGCCACCTCTGAAGCTGCGACCGGCCCGTCTGGCGACGACGCCACCTCTGAAGCTGCGACCGGCCCGTCTGGCGACGACGCCACCTCTGAAGCTGCGACCGGCCCGTCTGGCGACGACGCCACCTCTGAAGCTGCGACCGGCCCGTCTGGCGACGACGCCACCTCTGAAGCTGCGACCGGCCCGTCTGGCGACGACGCCACCTCTGAAGCTGCGACCGGCCCGTCTGGCGACGACGCCACCTCTGAAGCTGCGACCGGCCCGTCTGGCGACGACGCCACCTCTGAAGCTGCGACCGGCCCGTCTGGCGACGACGCCACCTCTGAAGCTGCGACCGGCCCGTCTGGCGACGACGCCACCTCTGAAGCTGCGACCGGCCCGTCTGGCGACGACGCCACCTCTGAAGCTGCGACCGGCCCGTCTGGCGACGACGCCACCTCTGAAGCTGCGACCGGCCCGTCTGGCGACGACGCCACCTCTGAAGCTGCGACCGGCCCGTCTGGCGACGACGCCACCTCTGAAGCTGCGACCGGCCCGTCTGGCGACGACGCCACCTCTGAAGCTGCGACCGGCCCGTCTGGCGACGACGCCACCTCTGAAGCTGCGACCGGCCCGTCTGGCGACGACGCCACCTCTGAAGCTGCGACCGGCCCGTCTGGCGACGACGCCACCTCTGAAGCTGCGACCGGCCCGTCTGGCGACGACGCCACCTCTGAAGCTGCGACCGGCCCGTCCGGCGACGACGCCACCTCTGAAGCTGCGACCGGCCCGTCCGGCGACGACGCCATGGATATCTGACGTGGGACATGCAAGAGTTCATGGGTACTCTAGTCCAGTGTGTAACTGCATTTGCTTGTTTTGGCTCAATTAAACATTAACTGTAATACTTGTGTCCTCTGTATTGTTTTGGTGGTTCCTACTTGGAGTTGAGGTGTATGACCTGACTTGAGTAACTGGGGTGATGGCAACATTTATTTTGCATTATATCCATGCGCCAGCAATATTACTCAGACCCCTGTGTTTTAAATTACCAATTGACTTAAGCTACATGTGCTCAGTGTTGGTCCATTTATGCTAGTAGCATCACATGATACCTCAACAGCATTTTGACGCCATTTCCGGTCACAACTTGCAGACTTGTTTACGTGTTGCGGTGTTTTGTTGCCTACTTTGCTACATGACAACTTTACGGTTTTTACTTTTTAATTACCGTTTATATTTTTGGTATTCCCCTCGTGTCAGGGTTGCGTCAATTCGAATCTTGTGTCAGGATAAATATCACAATGAGGCTTTTATTAGCTAAGCAATAAGTGGTAAATGCAATTTTCGTATATATGGGCTCTGTCCCACCTCGCAGGGCAAAACAGAACTGACTTGTTCCTGACAAAGATATTTAATATACTCTGACAGAAGTAGTTCCTGCTTCCGAGCCGGCCTGTCAGAGTAGACTGGGCGTGGTTTAGACTCACCCAGCCGATCGTTGATTGTTGGCGCAGAGGCTGGTCCCAGCCCCTTAAGCGCTTCAGCGGTCAGTCGTTGTAGCTGTGTAGAATATGCAGTTATCAGGCACCTGGCTCCTGTTATCTAACAAAAGACTGTTCTGAATGTGCCCCCCCCCAACTCATTGCACAGTTCTGTATTTTTCCATCATGAGAGGCCCATGGCCCTGAAACTGAACAATGGTTCAAGTCAGCTATGTTGCATAACACATACATACATCCACACAAGCCAACAGCAGATAATATTAAATCACATATGGTAACGGGCTATAGTGCATAACACAGAATCCTCATACTCTGGACGCTTTATCTGGACATGGTTCGTCAGGACCTCCAACAGCCGAAGCTAAGTAACATTAACATGATGCCTTCTAATTGCAGTCGCTGTACTCATACAGGAGAACGATCGCCTTACGGTGAGGATAGCTGTGCTACAAGCCCAGCTTCAGACGCAATCGTTAGGCAAGGGTAATTTCAGTGTAGGAAAGGATGAAACAGCGTCTGTGCCACCAGTAAGTACAGATAGTAACGTTAGTATAAATCCCCTCGCACGGTCCCCGCAGCCGGACAACTTTCTCACGGTTTCTGGAGAGAAATGCTGTAGGAATGCTCAACCGGTGTCGCTCATTCAGCCGACAAACTTCAACCGGTTTTCCCCATTAAGCAGCGAGTCGGAGTCAAAAGGCCGAGCCTTCTCTTGTCTCTACTCCTCCCGTTACGGGGTCAGAGACGCCGAAGCTTCCCACCATTAGCTCTGACAAATTGAAAACTCTAGTCATTGGCGACTCCATTACCCGCAGTATTAGACTTAAAACGAATAATCAGCCGACATGTCTCTAGACCTACTCACTGTCACAGTCATACTCTGGACCTAGTTTTGTCCCATGGAATAAATGTTGTGGATCTTAATGTTTTCCCTCATAATCCTGGACTATCGGACCACCATTTTATTACGTTTGCAATTGCAACAAATAATCTGCTCAGACCCCAACCAAGGAACATCAAAAGTCGTGCTATAAATTCACAGACAACACAAAGATTCCTTGATGTCCTTCCAGACTCCCTCTGTCTACCCAAGGACACCAGAGAACAAAAATCAGTTAACCACCTAACTTCCGGCGCCGACAGAGATGGCCGCCTCGCTTCGCGTTCCTAGGAAACTATGCAGTTTTTTTTACGTGTTATTTCTTACATTAGTACCCCAGGTCATCTTAGGTTTCATTACATACAGTCGAGAAGAACTACTGAATATAAGATCAGCATCAACTCACCATCAGTACTACCAAGAATATGTTTTTCGCGACGCGGATCCTGTGTTCTGCCTTTCACCCAGGACAACGGAGTGGATTCCATGCAGCGACCCAAAAAAAAAACAACTCCGAAAAAGAGGGAAACGAGGCAGTCTTCTGGTCAGACTCCGGAGACGGACACACCGTGCACCACTCCCTAGCATTCTTCTTGCCAATGTCCAGTCTCTTGACAACAAGGTTGATGAAATCCGAGCAAGGGTAGCATTCCAGAGGGACATCAGAGACTGTAATGTTCTTTGCTTCACGGAAACGTGGCTCACTGGAGAGACTCTATCCGAAGCGGTGCAGCCAACGGGTTTCTCCACGCATCGCGCAGACAGAAACAAACATCTTTCTGGTAAGAAGAGGGGCGGGGGCGTATGCCTTATGACTAACGTGACATGGTGTGATGAAAGAAACATACAGGAACTCAAATCCTTCTGTTCACCTGATTTAGAATTCCTCACAATCAAATGTAGACCGCATTATCTACCAAGAGAATTCTCTTCGATTATAATCCCAGCCGTATATATCCCCCCCCAAGCAGACACATCGATGGCTCTGAACGAACTTTATTTAACTCTTTGCAAACTGGAAACCATTCATCCGGAGGCTGCATTCATTGTAGCTGGGGATTTTAACAAGGCTAATCTGAAAACAAGACTCCCTAAATTTTATCAGCATATCGATTGCGCAACCAGGGGTGGAAAGACCTTGGATCATTGTTACTCTAACTTCCGCGACGCATATAAGGCCCTGCCCCGCCCCCCTTTCGGAAAAGCTGACCACGACTCCATTTTGTTGATCCCTGCCTACAGACAGAAACTAAAACAAGAGGCTCCAACGCTGAGGTCTGTCCAACGCTGGTCCGACCAAGCTGACTCCACACTCCAAGACTGCTTCCACCACGTGGACTGGGACATGTTTCGTATTGCGTCAGACAACAACATTGACGAATACGCTGATTCGGTGTGTGAGTTCATTAGAACGTGCGTTGAAGATGTTGTTCCCATAGCAACGATTAAAACATTCCCTAACCAGAAACCGTGGATTGATGGCAGCATTCGCGTGAAACTGAAAGCGCGAACCACTGCTTTTAATCAGGGCAAGGTGTCTGGTAACATGACCGAATACAAACAGTGCAGCTATTCCCTCCGCAAGGCTATCAAACAAGCTAAGCGTCAGTACAGAGACAAAGTAGAATCTCAATTCAACGGCTCAGACACAAGAGGCATGTGGCAGGGTCTACAGTCAATCACGGACTACAGGAAGAAATCCAGCCCAGTCACAGACCAGGATGTCCTGCTCCCAGGCAGACTAAATAACTTTTTTGCCCGCTTTGAGGACAATACAGTGAGCAGCGCCTCTTCAACCTCAGGAGGCTGAAGAAATTCGTCTTGTCACCAAAAGCACTCACAAACTTCTACAGATGCACAATCGAGAGCATCCTGGCGGGCTGTATCACCGCCTGGTACGGCAACTGCTCCGCCCTCAACCGTAAGGCTCTCCAGAGGGTGGTGAGGTCTGCACAACGCATCACCGGGGGCAAACTACCTGCCCTCCAGGACACCTACACCACCCGATGTCACAGGAAGGCCATAAAGATCATCAAGGACATCAACCACCCGAGCCACTGCCTGTTCACCCCGCTATCATCCAGAAGGCGAGGTCAGTACAGGTGCATCAAAGCTGGGACCGAGAGACTGAAAAACAGCTTCTATCTCAAGGCCATCAGACTGTTAAACAGCCACCACTAACATTGAGTGGCTGCTGCCAACACACTGACACTGACTCAACTCCAGCCACTTTAATAATGGGAATTGATGGGAAATGATGTAAATATATCACTAGCCACTTTAAACAATGCTACCTTATATAATGTTACTTACCCTACATTATTCATCTCATATGCATACATATACACTGTACTCTATATCATTGACTGTATCCTTATGTAATACATGTATCACTAGCCACTTTAACTATGCCACTTTGTTTACATACTCATCTCACATGTATATACTGTACTCGATACCATCTACTGTATCTTGCCTATGCTGCTCTGTACCATCACTCATTCATATATCCTTATGTACATATTCTTTATCCCCTTACACTGTGTACAAGACAGTAGTTTTGGAATTGTTAGTTAGATTACTTGTTGGTTATTACTGCATTGTCGGAACTAGAAGCACAAGCATTTCGCTACACTCGCATTAACATCTGCTAACCATGTGTATGTGACAAATAACATTTGATTTGATTTGATTTTAACTGAGGAACTCAATTTAACCTTGCGCAATACCCTAGATGCAGTTGCACCCCTAAAAACTAAAAACATTTCTCATAAGAAACTAGCTCCCTGGTATACAGAAAATACCCGAGCTCTGAAGCAAGCTTCCAGAAAATTGGAACGGAAATGGCGCCACACCAAACTGGAAGTCTTCCGACTAGCTTGGAAAGACAGTACCGTGCAGTATCGAAGAGCCCTTGCTGCTGCTCGATCATCCTATTTTTCCAACTTAATTGAGGAAAATAAGAACAATCCGAAATTCGTTTTTGATACTGTCGCAAAGCTAACTAAAAAGCAGCATTCCCCAAGAGAGGATGGCTTTCACCTCAGCAGTAATAAATTCATGAACTTCTTTGAGGAAAAGTTGATTATTAGAAAGTAAATTACGGACTCCTCTTTAAATCTGCGTATTCCTTCAAAGCTCAGTTGTCCCGAGTCTGCACAACTCTGCCAGGACCTAGGATCAAGAGAGACACTCAAGTGTTTTAGTACTATATCCCTTGACAGAATGATGAAAATAATCATGGCCTCTAAACCTTCAAGCTCCATACTGGACCCTATTCCAACTAAACTACTGAAAGAGCTGTTTCCTGTGCTTGGCCCTCCTATGTTGAACATAATAAACGGCTCTCTATCCACCGGATGTGTACCAAACTCACTAAAAGTGGCAGTAATAAAGCCTCTCTTGAAAAAGCCAAACCTTGACCCAGAAAATATAAAAAACTATCGGCCTATATCGAATCTTCCATTCCTCTCAAAATGTTTAGAAAAGGCTGTTGCGCAGCCTCTGCCTTCCTCGTCAGAGGAGGAGATAGAAGAAAACTGTTACAGTCTCTGTGAATGGTTTGTCCTCTGACAAATCAACTGTAAATTTCGATGTTCCTCAAGGTTCCGTTTTAGGACCACTATTGATTTTCACTATATATTTTACCTCTTGGGGATGTCATTCGAAAACATAATGTTAACTTTCACTGCTATGCGGATGACACACAGCTGAACATTTCAATGAAACATGGTGAAGCCCCAAAATTGCCCTCGCTAGAAGCATGTGTTTCAGACATAAGGAAGTGGATGGCTGCAAACGTTCTACTTTTAAACTCGGACAAAACAGAGATGCTTGTTCTAGGTCCCAAGAAACAAAGAGATCTTCTGTTGAATCTGACAATTAATCTTAATGGCTGTACAGTCGTCTCAAATAAAACTGTGAAGGCCCTCGGCGTTACTCTGGACCCTGATCTCTCTTTTGAAGAACATATCAAGACTGTTTCAAGGACAGCTTTTTTCCATCTACGTAACATTGCAAAAATCAAACTTTCTGTCCAAAAATGATGCAGAAAAATGTATCCATGCTTTTGTCACTTCTAGGTTAGACTACTGCAATGCTCTTACTTTCCGGCTACCCGGATAAAGCACTAAATAAACTTCAGTTAGTGCTAAATACGGCTGCTAGAATCCTGACTAGAACCCCAAAAATATATCATATTACTCCAGTGCTAGCCTCCCTACACTGGCTTCCTGTCAAGGCAAGGGCTGATTTCAAGGTTTTACTGCTAACCTACAAAGCATTACATGGGCTTGCTCGTACCTATCTCTCTGATTTGGTCCTGCCGTACATACCTACACGTACGCTACGGTCACAAGACGCAGGCCTCCTAATTGCTTCTTCCACATCTTTTGGTCCCTGTCTGTTTTGCTCTCAGTGAAGTGCTACTATCCCCTTGGACTACAGGTTATTGCCGTCATAAGGTGTGCGTCTGTCTGTTGGCCGGACACTTTCTACCGTTTAGGACCTTTGTGGGTAAAGGTAAAGATGGGGTATAGCAGCAGAAGTTCCTCTGAAGTCCAGTATCTGCTGGAAGGGAACCTGGTGGTACGAGAGGATGAGTGTGGGCCTGTTGTGCTTCCCCCTATCCCTCCCTCTTCTCTCTCACTGTCTGAAAAACGTAAAACGTGGATTTGGGTACAGTGTTTATTTCCCCCTAATATCTTTGAAGATTACACCTAAAATAATTAGGAATACTTCTTTCTACTGCTGATCTGAGACCATTAGGGTTAATCATTACAGATATAAATGCAATATATGGAGTAGAAAAGATTGCCTGCCCACCAACTTGATAAGAATCAACATATGTTCTACATGGTCTATTTCTATCTGAACGTAACAACTCAATCAAGCTTGTTAATTGATCGTTAAGCCATGTTTGTCAGGTAAACTAAGGTCATTAGTGGCCTATATAAGCCTCATACAGGCCATGGGAAGACATTACCTGTTGATAACACAGACTATTTTCATGATCATGGGAGGTGTGAGAGAATTGCTGCTCGTTGTGATGACTGTGGGGGTTGTCAAAGGTTGGTTCACTAATGTTTAAGGGATTTGTTTGGTAAATATGCTTAACTTTATAAGTTGGGTATTAATATTTGACTGTCTGTATCTTCCGCGTTGGTCATCTTTTATTCTTCACTGCTATTAATATATGTAGCTATTTTGTGTGAACTCAACTTCTGTCAACACTTTCTCCTCAGTTTCTTGTTACCCTGTTGGAAAGTCCCAGAAGCAAGATCAAGTCTCTCTGCAGAGGAGACTTGGAGGTAAGTGTTTCTTTCCGCAACCCTTCTAGCTATGTTCTTTGTCACTGTCTATGGTGCTGCTGTGTTTGACACTCATTCAACAGCATAGAGTAACTCAGTCTAAATAATGTTGTCAAACCTTAACCTACATTTTTCAGAGCTGTCATCAAATGACGTCTCCATTGTGCATGCCCTGGCCTTGCTCCGATCCATAGGGTCTGACGCTAAACAAGCCAGAGAAGGTACGGCCTGAAACATATACTTTGAAAACTGTTGGGTTCATGTTGCTCAAAATTCGATTAGCAATTTGGCCTAGACCGTGTAGAACAGATGTGTTGCTGTAGAATACCCAACTGTTCCTTTTGTTTTTTCTCAAGAGTATTTAGAGACCAATGAAGTAGAATCCCAAGCTTCTCCAAACCATGGTAGCTCTCCGGCAAATGATGCCCTGTCCTCTGAGGAGAAGCTGAGGCGCATGTCCTCGGATGAAGCTGCGACCGGCCCGTCTGGCGACGACGCCACCTCTGAAGCTGCGACCGGCCCGTCTGGCGACGACGCCACCTCTGAAGCTGCGACCGGCCCGTCTGGCGACGACGCCACCTCTGAAGCTGCGACCGGCCCGTCTGGCGACGACGCCACCTCTGAAGCTGCGACCGGCCCGTCTGGCGACGACGCCACCTCTGAAGCTGCGACCGGCCCGTCTGGCGACGACGCCACCTCTGAAGCTGCGACCGGCCCGTCTGGCGACGACGCCACCTCTGAAGCTGCGACCGGCCCGTCTGGCGACGACGCCACCTCTGAAGCTGCGACCGGCCCGTCTGGCGACGACGCCACCTCTGAAGCTGCGACCGGCCCGTCTGGCGACGACGCCACCTCTGAAGCTGCGACCGGCCCGTCTGGCGACGACGCCACCTCTGAAGCTGCGACCGGCCCGTCTGGCGACGACGCCACCTCTGAAGCTGCGACCGGCCCGTCTGGCGACGACGCCACCTCTGAAGCTGCGACCGGCCCGTCTGGCGACGACGCCACCTCTGAAGCTGCGACCGGCCCGTCTGGCGACGACGCCACCTCTGAAGCTGCGACCGGCCCGTCTGGCGACGACGCCACCTCTGAAGCTGCGACCGGCCCGTCTGGCGACGACGCCACCTCTGAAGCTGCGACCGGCCCGTCTGGCGACGACGCCACCTCTGAAGCTGCGACCGGCCCGTCTGGCGACGACGCCACCTCTGAAGCTGCGACCGGCCCGTCTGGCGACGACGCCACCTCTGAAGCTGCGACCGGCCCGTCTGGCGACGACGCCACCTCTGAAGCTGCGACCGGCCCGTCTGGCGACGACGCCACCTCTGAAGCTGCGACCGGCCCGTCTGGCGACGACGCCACCTCTGAAGCTGCGACCGGCCCGTCTGGCGACGACGCCACCTCTGAAGCTGCGACCGGCCCGTCTGGCGACGACGCCACCTCTGAAGCTGCGACCGGCCCGTCTGGCGACGACGCCACCTCTGAAGCTGCGACCGGCCCGTCTGGCGACGACGCCACCTCTGAAGCTGCGACCGGCCCGTCTGGCGACGACGCCACCTCTGAAGCTGCGACCGGCCCGTCTGGCGACGACGCCACCTCTGAAGCTGCGACCGGCCCGTCTGGCGACGACGCCACCTCTGAAGCTGCGACCGGCCCGTCTGGCGACGACGCCACCTCTGAAGCTGCGACCGGCCCGTCTGGCGACGACGCCACCTCTGAAGCTGCGACCGGCCCGTCTGGCGACGACGCCACCTCTGAAGCTGCGACCGGCCCGTCTGGCGACGACGCCACCTCTGAAGCTGCGACCGGCCCGTCTGGCGACGACGCCACCTCTGAAGCTGCGACCGGCCCGTCTGGCGACGACGCCACCTCTGAAGCTGCGACCGGCCCGTCTGGCGACGACGCCACCTCTGAAGCTGCGACCGGCCCGTCTGGCGACGACGCCACCTCTGAAGCTGCGACCGGCCCGTCTGGCGACGACGCCACCTCTGAAGCTGCGACCGGCCCGTCTGGCGACGACGCCACCTCTGAAGCTGCGACCGGCCCGTCTGGCGACGACGCCACCTCTGAAGCTGCGACCGGCCCGTCTGGCGACGACGCCACCTCTGAAGCTGCGACCGGCCCGTCTGGCGACGACGCCACCTCTGAAGCTGCGACCGGCCCGTCTGGCGACGACGCCACCTCTGAAGCTGCGACCGGCCCGTCTGGCGACGACGCCACCTCTGAAGGTGCGACCGGCCCGTCTGGCGACGACGCCACCTCTGAAGGTGCGACCGGCCCGTCTGGCGACGACGCCACCTCTGAAGCTGCGACCGGCCCGTCTGGCGACGACGCCACCTCTGAAGCTGCGACCGGCCCGTCTGGCGACGACGCCACCTCTGAAGCTGCGACCGGCCCGTCTGGCGACGACGCCACCTCTGAAGCTGCGACCGGCCCGTCTGGCGACGACGCCACCTCTGAAGCTGCGACCGGCCCGTCTGGCGACGACGCCACCTCTGAAGCTGCGACCGGCCCGTCTGGCGACGACGCCACCTCTGAAGCTGCGACCGGCCCGTCTGGCGACGACGCCACCTCTGAAGCTGCGACCGGCCCGTCTGGCGACGACGCCACCTCTGAAGCTGCGACCGGCCCGTCTGGCGACGACGCCACCTCTGAAGCTGCGACCGGCCCGTCTGGCGACGACGCCACCTCTGAAGCTGCGACCGGCCCGTCTGGCGACGACGCCACCTCTGAAGCTGCGACCGGCCCGTCTGGCGACGACGCCACCTCTGAAGCTGCGACCGGCCCGTCTGGCGACGACGCCACCTCTGAAGCTGCGACCGGCCCGTCTGGCGACGACGCCACCTCTGAAGCTGCGACCGGCCCGTCTGGCGACGACGCCACCTCTGAAGCTGCGACCGGCCCGTCTGGCGACGACGCCACCTCTGAAGCTGCGACCGGCCCGTCTGGCGACGACGCCACCTCTGAAGCTGCGACCGGCCCGTCTGGCGACGACGCCACCTCTGAAGCTGCGACCGGCCCGTCTGGCGACGACGCCACCTCTGAAGCTGCGACCGGCCCGTCTGGCGACGACGCCACCTCTGAAGCTGCGACCGGCCCGTCTGGCGACGACGCCACCTCTGAAGCTGCGACCGGCCCGTCTGGCGACGACGCCACCTCTGAAGCTGCGACCGGCCCGTCTGGCGACGACGCCACCTCTGAAGCTGCGACCGGCCCGTCCGGCGACGACGCCATGGATATCTGACGTGGGACATGCAAGAGTTCATGGGTACTCTAGTCCAGTGTGTAACTGCATTTGCTTGTTTTGGCTCAATTAAACATTAACTGTAATACTTGTGTCCTCTGTATTGTTTTGGTGGTTCCTACTTGGAGTTGAGGTGTATGACCTGACTTGAGTAACTGGGGTGATGGCAACATTTATTTTGCATTATATCCATGCGCCAGCAATATTACTCAGACCCCTGTGTTTTAAATGACCAATTGACTTAAGCTACATGTGCTCAGTGTTGGTCCATTTATGCTAGTAGCATCACATGATACCTCAACAGCATTTTGACGCCATTTCCGGTCACAACTTGCAGACTTGTTTACGTGTTGCGGTGTTTTGTTGCCTACTTTGCTACATGACAACTTTACGGTTTTTACTTTTTAATTACCGTTTATATTTTTGGTATTCCCCTCGTGTCAGGGTTGCGTCAATTCGAATCTTGTGTCAGGATAAATATCACAATGAGGCTTTTATTAGCTAAGCAATAAGTGGTAAATGCAATTTTCGTATATATGGGCTCTGTCCCACCTCGCAGGGCAAAACAGAACTGACTTGTTCCTGACAAAGATATTTAATATACTCTGACAGAAGTAGTTCCTGCTTCCGAGCCGGCCTGTCAGAGTAGACTGGGCGTGGTTTAGACTCACCCAGCCGATCGTTGATTGTTGGCGCAGAGGCTGGTCCCAGCCCCTTAAGCGCTTCAGCGGTCAGTCGTTGTAGCTGTGTAGAATATGCAGTTATCAGGCACCTGGCTCCTGTTATCTAACAAAAGACTGTTCTGAATGTGCCCCCCCCCAACTCATTGCACAGTTCTGTATTTTTCCATCATGAGAGGCCCATGGCCCTGAAACTGAACAATGGTTCAAGTCAGCTATGTTGCATAACACATACATACATCCACACAAGCCAACAGCAGATAATATTAAATCACATATGGTAACGGGCTATAGTGCATAACACAGAATCCTCATACTCTGGACGCTTTATCTGGACATGGTTCGTCAGGACCTCCAACAGCCGAAGCTAAGTAACATTAACATGATGCCTTCTAATTGCAGTCGCTGTACTCATACAGGAGAACGATCGCCTTACGGTGAGGATAGCTGTGCTACAAGCCCAGCTTCAGACGCAATCGTTAGGCAAGGGTAATTTCAGTGTAGGAAAGGATG
Source organism: Oncorhynchus mykiss (assembly GCF_057628025.1). NCBI lineage: Eukaryota > Metazoa > Chordata > Actinopteri > Salmoniformes > Salmonidae > Oncorhynchus > Oncorhynchus mykiss. The sequence goes on from NC_143024.1 coordinate 13,064,002, forward strand.
AAACAGCGTCTGTGCCACCAGTAAGTACAGATAGTAACGTTAGTATAAATCCCCTCGCACGGTCCCCGCAGCCGGACAACTTTCTCACGGTTTCTGGAGAGAAATGCTGTAGGAATGCTCAACCGGTGTCGCTCATTCAGCCGACAAACTTCAACCGGTTTTCCCCATTAAGCAGCGAGTCGGAGTCAAAAGGCCGAGCCTTCTCTTGTCTCTACTCCTCCCGTTACGGGGTCAGAGACGCCGAAGCTTCCCACCATTAGCTCTGACAAATTGAAAACTCTAGTCATTGGCGACTCCATTACCCGCAGTATTAGACTTAAAACGAATAATCAGCCGACATGTCTCTAGACCTACTCACTGTCACAGTCATACTCTGGACCTAGTTTTGTCCCATGGAATAAATGTTGTGGATCTTAATGTTTTCCCTCATAATCCTGGACTATCGGACCACCATTTTATTACGTTTGCAATTGCAACAAATAATCTGCTCAGACCCCAACCAAGGAACATCAAAAGTCGTGCTATAAATTCACAGACAACACAAAGATTCCTTGATGTCCTTCCAGACTCCCTCTGTCTACCCAAGGACACCAGAGAACAAAAATCAGTTAACCACCTAACTTCCGGCGCCGACAGAGATGGCCGCCTCGCTTCGCGTTCCTAGGAAACTATGCAGTTTTTTGTTTTTTTTACGTGTTATTTCTTACATTAGTACCCCAGGTCATCTTAGGTTTCATTACATACAGTCGAGAAGAACTACTGAATATAAGATCAGCATCAACTCACCATCAGTACTACCAAGAATATGTTTTTCGCGACGCGGATCCTGTGTTCTGCCTTTCACCCAGGACAACGGAGTGGATTCCATGCAGCGACCCAAAAAAAAAACAACTCCGAAAAAGAGGGAAACGAGGCAGTCTTCTGGTCAGACTCCGGAGACGGACACACCGTGCACCACTCCCTAGCATTCTTCTTGCCAATGTCCAGTCTCTTGACAACAAGGTTGATGAAATCCGAGCAAGGGTAGCATTCCAGAGGGACATCAGAGACTGTAATGTTCTTTGCTTCACGGAAACGTGGCTCACTGGAGAGACTCTATCCGAAGCGGTGCAGCCAACGGGTTTCTCCACGCATCGCGCAGACAGAAACAAACATCTTTCTGGTAAGAAGAGGGGCGGGGGCGTATGCCTTATGACTAACGTGACATGGTGTGATGAAAGAAACATACAGGAACTCAAATCCTTCTGTTCACCTGATTTAGAATTCCTCACAATCAAATGTAGACCGCATTATCTACCAAGAGAATTCTCTTCGATTATAATCCCAGCCGTATATATCCCCCCCCAAGCAGACACATCGATGGCTCTGAACGAACTTTATTTAACTCTTTGCAAACTGGAAACCATTCATCCGGAGGCTGCATTCATTGTAGCTGGGGATTTTAACAAGGCTAATCTGAAAACAAGACTCCCTAAATTTTATCAGCATATCGATTGCGCAACCAGGGGTGGAAAGACCTTGGATCATTGTTACTCTAACTTCCGCGACGCATATAAGGCCCTGCCCCGCCCCCCTTTCGGAAAAGCTGACCACGACTCCATTTTGTTGATCCCTGCCTACAGACAGAAACTAAAACAAGAGGCTCCAACGCTGAGGTCTGTCCAACGCTGGTCCGACCAAGCTGACTCCACACTCCAAGACTGCTTCCACCACGTGGACTGGGACATGTTTCGTATTGCGTCAGACAACAACATTGACGAATACGCTGATTCGGTGTGTGAGTTCATTAGAACGTGCGTTGAAGATGTTGTTCCCATAGCAACGATTAAAACATTCCCTAACCAGAAACCGTGGATTGATGGCAGCATTCGCGTGAAACTGAAAGCGCGAACCACTGCTTTTAATCAGGGCAAGGTGTCTGGTAACATGACCGAATACAAACAGTGCAGCTATTCCCTCCGCAAGGCTATCAAACAAGCTAAGCGTCAGTACAGAGACAAAGTAGAATCTCAATTCAACGGCTCAGACACAAGAGGCATGTGGCAGGGTCTACAGTCAATCACGGACTACAGGAAGAAATCCAGCCCAGTCACAGACCAGGATGTCCTGCTCCCAGGCAGACTAAATAACTTTTTTGCCCGCTTTGAGGACAATACAGTGAGCAGCGCCTCTTCAACCTCAGGAGGCTGAAGAAATTCGTCTTGTCACCAAAAGCACTCACAAACTTCTACAGATGCACAATCGAGAGCATCCTGGCGGGCTGTATCACCGCCTGGTACGGCAACTGCTCCGCCCTCAACCGTAAGGCTCTCCAGAGGGTGGTGAGGTCTGCACAACGCATCACCGGGGGCAAACTACCTGCCCTCCAGGACACCTACACCACCCGATGTCACAGGAAGGCCATAAAGATCATCAAGGACATCAACCACCCGAGCCACTGCCTGTTCACCCCGCTATCATCCAGAAGGCGAGGTCAGTACAGGTGCATCAAAGCTGGGACCGAGAGACTGAAAAACAGCTTCTATCTCAAGGCCATCAGACTGTTAAACAGCCACCACTAACATTGAGTGGCTGCTGCCAACACACTGACACTGACTCAACTCCAGCCACTTTAATAATGGGAATTGATGGGAAATGATGTAAATATATCACTAGCCACTTTAAACAATGCTACCTTATATAATGTTACTTACCCTACATTATTCATCTCATATGCATACATATACACTGTACTCTATATCATTGACTGTATCCTTATGTAATACATGTATCACTAGCCACTTTAACTATGCCACTTTGTTTACATACTCATCTCACATGTATATACTGTACTCGATACCATCTACTGTATCTTGCCTATGCTGCTCTGTACCATCACTCATTCATATATCCTTATGTACATATTCTTTATCCCCTTACACTGTGTACAAGACAGTAGTTTTGGAATTGTTAGTTAGATTACTTGTTGGTTATTACTGCATTGTCGGAACTAGAAGCACAAGCATTTCGCTACACTCGCATTAACATCTGCTAACCATGTGTATGTGACAAATAACATTTGATTTGATTTGATTTTAACTGAGGAACTCAATTTAACCTTGCGCAATACCCTAGATGCAGTTGCACCCCTAAAAACTAAAAACATTTCTCATAAGAAACTAGCTCCCTGGTATACAGAAAATACCCGAGCTCTGAAGCAAGCTTCCAGAAAATTGGAACGGAAATGGCGCCACACCAAACTGGAAGTCTTCCGACTAGCTTGGAAAGACAGTACCGTGCAGTATCGAAGAGCCCTTGCTGCTGCTCGATCATCCTATTTTTCCAACTTAATTGAGGAAAATAAGAACAATCCGAAATTCGTTTTTGATACTGTCGCAAAGCTAACTAAAAAGCAGCATTCCCCAAGAGAGGATGGCTTTCACCTCAGCAGTAATAAATTCATGAACTTCTTTGAGGAAAAGATGATGATTAGAAAGTAAATTACGGACTCCTCTTTAAATCTGCGTATTCCTTCAAAGCTCAGTTGTCCTGAGTCTGCACAACTCTGCCTGGACCTAGGATCAAGAGAGACACTCAAGTGTTTTAGTACTATATCCCTTGACACAATGATGAAAATAATCATGGCCTCTAAACCTTCAAGCTCCATACTGGACCCTATTCCAACTAAACTACTGAAAGAGCTGCTTCCTGTGCTTGGCCCTCCTATGTTGAACATAATAAACGGCTCTCTATCCACCGGATGTGTACCAAACTCACTAAAAGTGGCAGTAATAAAGCCTCTCTTGAAAAAGCCTAACCTTGACCCAGAAAATATAAAAAACTATCGGCCTATATCGAATCTTCCATTCCTCTCAAAATGTTTAGAAAAGGCTGTTGCGCAGCAACTCACTGCCTTCCTGAAGACAAACAATGTATACGAAATGCTTCAGTCTGGTTTTAGACCCCATCATAGCACTGAGACTGCACTTGTGAAGGTGGTAAATTACCTCTTAATGGCATCAGACCTGGGCTCTGCATCTGTCCTCGTGCTCCTAGACCTTAGTGCTGCTTTTGATACCATCGATCACCACATTCTTTTGGAGAGATTGGAAACCCAAATTGGTCTATACGGACAAGTTCTGGCCTGGTTTAGATCTTATCTGTCGGAAAGATATCAGTTTGTCTCTGTCACGCCCTGGTCTTAGTATTTTGTGTTTTCTTTATTATTTTGGTCAGGCAAGGGTGTGACATGGGTTTATTATGTGGTGTGTTTTGTCTTGGTTTTTTTTGGTAGGTATTGGGATTGTATTATAGTAGGGTTATCTAGTATAGTCTATGGCTGTCTGGAGTGGTTCTCAATCAGAGGCAGGTGTTTATCGTTGTCTCTGATTGGGAACCATATTTAGGCAGCCATATTCTTTGAGTGTTTCGTGGGTGATTGTTCCTGTTTCTGTGTTAGTTTGCACCAGTCTAGGCTGTTTCGGTTTTGTATTGTTCGTGTTTATTCGTTATTAAACATGTATGAAAATTAACACGCTGCATTTTGGTCCGATCCTTGCTACACCTCCTCGTCAGAGGAGGAGATAGAAGAAAACCGTTACAGTCTCTGTGAATCAAATTGATTCATATAGCCCTTCATACATCAGCTGATATCTCAAAGTGCTGTACAGAAACCCAGCCTAAAACCCCAAACAGCAAGCAATGCAGGTGTAGAAGCACGGTGGCTAGGAAAAACTCCCTAGAAAGGCCGAAACCTAGAGAGGAACCAGGCTATGTGGGGTGGCCAGTCCTCTTCTGGCTGTGCCGGGTGGAGATTATAACAGAACATGGCCAAGATGTTCAAATGTTCATAAATGACCAGCATGGTCGAATAATAATAAGGCAGAACAGTTGAAACTGGAGCAGCAGCACAGTCAGGTGGACTGGGGACAGCAAGGAGTCATCATGTCAGGTATTCCTGGGGCATGGTCCTAGGGCTCAGGTCCTCCGAGAGAGAGAAATAAAGAGAGAATTAGAGAGAGCATATGTGGGATGGCCAGTCCTCTTCTGGCTGTGCCGGGTGGAGATTATAACAGAACATGGCCAAGATGTTCAAATGTTCATAAATGACCAGCATGGTCGAATAATAATAAGGCAGAACAGTTGAAACTGGACCAGCAGCACAGTCAGGTGGACTGGGGACAGCAAGGAGTCATCATGTCAGGTATTCCTGGGGCATGGTCCTAGGGCTCAGGTCCTCCGAGAGAGAGAAAGAAAGAGAGAATTAGAGAGAGCATATGTGGGATGGCCAGTCCTCTTCTGGCTGTGCCGGGTGGAGATTATAACAGAACATGGCCAAGATGTTCAAATGTTCATAAATGACCAGCATGGTCAGATAATAATGATCACAGGCAGAACAGTTGAAACTGGAGCAGCAGCACGGCCAGGTGGACTGGGGACAGCAAGGAGTCATCATGTCAGGTAGTCCTGGGGCATGGTCCTAGGGCTCAGGTCCTCCGAGAGAGAGAAAGAGAGAAGGAGAGAATTAGAGAACGCACACTTAGATTCACACAGGACACCGAATAGGACAGGAGAAGTACTCCAGATATAACAAACTGACCCTAGCCCCCCGACACATAAACTACTGCAGCATAAATACTGGAGGCTGAGACAGGAGGGGTCAGGAGACACTGTGGCCCCATCCGAGGACACCCCCGGACAGGGCCAAACAGGAAGGATATAACCCCACCCACTTTGCCAAAGCACAGCCCCCACACCACTAGAGGAATATCTTCAACCACCAACTTACCATCCTGAGACAAGGCTGAGTATAGCCCACAAAGACCTCCGCCACGGCACAACCCAAGGTGGGGGTGGGGGGGGGTGACCACATCAGTGAATCAACCCACTCAGGTGACACACCCCCTCCAGGGACGGCATGAGAGAGCCCCAGTAAGCAATTGACTCAGCCCCTGTAATAGGGTTAGAGGCAGAGAATCCCAGTGGAAAGAGGGGAACCGGCCAGGCAGAGACAGCAAGGGCGGTTCGTTGCTCCAGAGCCTTTCCGTTCACCCTCCCACTCCTGGGCCAGACTACACTCAATCATATGACCCACTGAAGAGATGAGTCTTCAGTAGAGACTTAAAGGTTGAGACCGAGTTTGCGTCTCTGACATGGGTAGGCAGACCGTTCCATAAAAATGGAGCTCTATAGGAGAAAGCCCTGCCTCCAGCTGTTTGCTTAGAAATTCTAGGGACAACTAGGAGGCCTGCGTCTTGTGACCGTAGCATACGTGTAGGTATGTACGGCAGGACCAAATCAGAGAGATAGGTAGGAGCAAGCCCATGTAATGCTTTGTAGGTTAGCAGTAAAACCTTGAAATCAGCCCTTGCTTTGACAGGAAGCCAGTGTAGAGACGCTAGCACTGGAGTAATATGATCACATTTTTTGGTTCTAGTCTAACAGCCGTATTTAGCACTAACTGAAGTTTATTTAGTGCTTTATCCGGGTAGCCGGAAAGTAGAGCATTGCAGTAGTCTAACCTAGAAGTGACAAAAGCATGGATTAATTTTTCTGCATCATTTTTGGACAGAAAGTTTCAGATTTTTGCAATGTTACGTAGATGGAAAAAAGCTGTCCTTGAAATGGTCTTGATATGTTCTTCAAAAGAGAGATCAGGGTCCAGAGTAACGCCGAGGTCCTTCACAGTTTTATTTGAGACGACTGTACAGCCATTAAGATTAATTGTCAGATTCAACAGAAGATCTCTTTGTTTCTTGGGACCTAGAACAAGCATCTCTGTTTTGTCTGAGTTAAAAGTAGAACGTTTGCAGCCATCCACTTCCTTATGTCTGAAACACATTATTCTAGCAAGGGCAATTTTGGGGCTTCCCATGTTTCATTGAAATGTACAGCTGTGTGTCATCCGCATAGCAGTGAAAGTTAACATTATGTTTTCGAATAACATCCCCAAGAGGTAAAATATATAGTGAAAACAATAGTGGTCCTAAAACGGAACCTTGAGGAACACCGAAATTTACAGTTGATTTGTCAGAGGACAAACCATTCACAGAGACAAACTGATATCTTTCCGACAGATAAGATCTAAACCAGGCCAGAACTTGTCCGTGTAGACCAATTTGGGTTTCCAATCTCTCCAAAAGAATGTGGTGATCGATGGTATCAAAAGCAGCACTAAGGTCTAGGAGCACGAGGACAGATGCAGAGCCTCGGTCCGATGCCATTAAAATGTAATTTACCACCTTCACAAGTGCCGTCTCAGTGCTATGATGGGGTCTAAAACCAGACTGAAGCATTTCGTATACATTGTTTGTCTTCAGGAAGGCAGTGACTTGTTGCGCAACAGCCTTTTCTAAAATGTTTGAGAGGAATGGAAGATTCGATATAGGCCGATAGATTTTTATATTTTCTGGGTCAAGGTTTGGCTTTTTCAAGAGAGGCTTTATTACTGCCACTTTTAGTGAGTTTGGTACACATCCGGTGGATAGAGAGACGTTTATTATGTTCAACATAGGAGGGCCAAGCACAGGAAGCAGCTCTTTCAGTAGTTTAGTTGGAATAGGGTCCAGTATGCAGCTTGAAGGTTTAGAGGCCATGATTATTTTCATCATTGTGTCAAGAGATATAGTACTAAAACACTTGAGCGTCTCTCTTGATCCTAGCTCCTGGCAGAGTTGTGCAGACTCAGGACAACTGAGCTTTGAAGGAATACGCAGATTTAAGGAGGAGTCCAAAATTTGCTTTCTAATAATCATAATCTTTTCCTCAAAGAAGTTCATGAATTTATTACTGCTAAAGTGAAAGTCATCCAGGTCCAGAGGGGTGCGCCCCTGGCTGTCCCTCACGTCTAGATCCAGCAGAGACTGAACCAGGACCTCCATAGCATGGTGGTGACTGTGGTACGCCTGAATAGATATTCACTCTTAATATAATCAATGTCCTAGAGTAGACCCGTGGTACGCCTGAACAGAAATACAGTGCTAGACCTCTAAAGTAGACCAGAGTCTTTCAATCGGGAGCCCATTTTTGCTCCCGCCCAGCATCAACATCGGAGGTTCCTGCCAAGCGTGGGATTGAGAAACAAACACTCTACTTCTCTTCTGAGGTTGATTAACTCAAATGGCAAAATAAGGAAATCATCCTCATCATCACTGTGTAGAATATGCATGTATTTTACACTAATCGGGAATAGATCGGAATATGGTGTGTGAGTCTGTCTGGACAGTCAACTTCCTGTGGAAAATCTACACCATGCTTGCATCCCAGATAGCACCCTATTCCCTATGTAGTGAACTACTTTTGATCAGGGCCTATAAGGTTCTGGTCAAACGTAGTGTACTAAATAGGGAATAGGGTGCCATTTGTCATATGGAGACCACTACAGGAGCAGGTAGGCTTTACTCACAGCGAGGTGTAGAGGGCTGATGGGAGCTCTGACATCAGAGTCGTTCAGGATGTCTGTCCCTGAGGTTTCAATTAGTTGAGGAAAGACAAGAACGGCCAGTTCAGACTTGGAAAAAGAACATCAAGAGTGACGATGCGTCCACGACAAACATGCAGCCACACCTTAAAACCTACTGTTGGGTTCTGAGAATATGAAATATACTAATTCATGTCACTGAGGGAGAGAGCTTAATGTATAACGTTTACATTATGTCAGGATATGTTATTGTTAGCCATCAGGCATCCTATGGGTGGGATCCTCTGGGATGAGAAGAGACACAGTCTGGTACCAATCACCATGTCAGCCTTGAGTTGGGGAGGAGTGAGCACTTTGGGGTAGCGGTCAGGTCAGATGAATTGAGGAAGAACAGATATCACCAAGGTTCTGTCTAGCAACAGAGATGCATTGGCTGTTTAGAGGTGTAGGAGCAGACTCAGCATAGGAGAGAGGATTAAATATCAGTGCTTGTGTGAATATGTTTTTTGTCTAATGCAGCTGTCTTGACCCTCTGGGAAGAATAAAGTTGGTTCAAGCATTCATAGTGTCCGTCGAGTTTTTACTCTGAGAATTAGAACCTAACAGTTGGCACTGCGAGCAGGGTTCACCGCGATTTGCAGTCGAACTAGAGATTAAGAAACAGTGAAACAGAAACAAGGTAAGCAAAGTTCCTACACCCGTTATCACTAATTCTGACATCTTGGGGAGATGAGAGTCGTAGGCTGAACCAATTATAGGGTACGAACCTAGAAAGCCTGAGCTTATTCAGTAGTCCCATTGTATTACGACCGGTCGTAGCTTTGTGGTATATGGTAAGTCCCGGAAGGTAAACCCAAACCTGTAGAGGGTAACTCCTAGGGGGTAAATCCCGAGTAGGTTGGTTCCTGCTTGTACTATAAGAATAGGGTGAGTCCCGGAAGGTAAGCCCGAGCAGGCAGGTACCTGCAAAGGGTAAGTCCTAGGGGGTAAGACCCGGGTGGGGTTGGTTACCTGCTATACCTGTAACGAGAGGGTGAAAGTCTCAGCCGCAGTGGCCATGCGGCAGTAGAGTGGGTGTGGATGGATAAAGTGACATGCTTGTGTACTAGGATAAAATGTTGCCATTCAGGGTTAGAAGAACAGCAAAAAGATACTCAAACGCTGTTGGATTTGGGTGTATTAGCAGTAGCAATAAAGAGAGGTTGGTTTTATGCCCTGTTGGGGTGGGGAACCATGACAGATTATGTGGAAATAGGAAGACAAGTGTGAATCATTTTGGTAATGTGTGTTATCAACAACAGTGATATTTGAACAGATTGGAGATGACTATCCATAACAATAAAATCCTTCATACAGTGAGGTTAGGTTACCATGCTTGTCCTGCCCCACAGCTGTAGACACAGCCTTCTCCAGGTCCTCAGACACTAGCTGGAGATCCATTACAGGATGTCTGTCACCTCACTGAGCCCCTATTGCAGGTTAGGGGTCACATCCACTTGAATGTCCTTCATATGACGAACCTCCTACAGAGCAAATGAGGAAAACATGATATATTAGGATTTATGTTAGTAGCAATAGAATATGGGAATTTTATCTCAACGCTACCTACAGCTAACATATTTATTTATGTATGTGATCTATGTAAATAAATAAATATATCACAGCTGTAAAACTGTGAAGGACTATAGGTGGAGGCCTACCCATTTCCCAGGAGCATTGTAAAACGTGGATTTGGGTGCAGTGTTTATTTCCCCCTAATATCTTTGAAGATTACACCTAAAATAATTAGGCCTACTTCTTTCTACTGCTGATCTGAGACCATTAGGGTTAATCATTACAGATATAAATGCAATATTTGGAGTAGAAAAGATTGCCTGCCCACCAACTTGATAAGAATCAACATATGTTCTACATGGTCTATTTCTATCTGAACGTAACAACTCAATCAAGCTTGTTAATTGATCGTTAAGCCATGTTTGTCATATATAAGCCTCATACAGGCCATGGGAAGACATTACCTGTTGATAACACAGACTATTTTCATGATCATGGGAGGTGTGAGAGAATTGCTGCTCGTTGTGATGACTGTGGGGGTTGTCAAAGGTTGGTTCACTAATGTTTAAGGGATTTGTTTGGTAAATATGCTTAACTTTATAAGTTGGGTATTAATATTTGACTGTCTGTATCTTCCGCGTTGGTCATCTTTTATTCTTCACTGCTATTAATATATGTAGCTATTTTGTGTGAACTCAACTTCTGTCAACACTTTCTCCTCAGTTTCTTGTTACCCTGTTGGAAAGTCCCAGAAGCAAGATCAAGTCTCTCTGCAGAGGAGACTTGGAGGTAAGTGTTTCTTTCCGCAACCCTTCTAGCTATGTTCTTTGTCACTGTCTATGGTGCTGCTGTGTTTGACACTCATTCAACAGCATAGAGTAACTCAGTCTAAATAATGTTGTCAAACCTTAACCTACATTTTTCAGAGCTGTCATCAAATGACGTCTCCATTGTGCATGCCCTGGCCTTGCTCCGATCCATAGGGTCTGACGCTAAACAAGCCAGAGAAGGTACGGCCTGAAACATATACTTTGAAAACTGTAGGGTTCATGTTGCTCAAAATTCGATTAGCAATTTGGCCTAGACCGTGTAGAACAGATGTGTTGCTGTAGAATACCCAACTGTTCCTTTTGTTTTTTCTCAAGAGTATTTAGAGACCAATGAAGTAGAATCCCAAGCTTCTCCAAACCATGGTAGCTCTCCGGCAAATGATGCCCTGTCCTCTGAGGAGAAGCTGAGGCGCATGTCCTCGGACGACGCCGCCACCTCTGAAGCTGCGACCGGCCCGTCTGGCGACGACGCCACCTCTGAAGCTGCGACCGGCCCGTCTGGCGACGACGCCACCTCTGAAGCTGCGACCGGCCCGTCTGGCGACGACGCCACCTCTGGAGCTGCGACCGGCCCGTCTGGCGACGACGCCACCTCTGGAGCTGCGACCGGCCCGTCTGGCGACGACGCCACCTCTGGGGCTGCGACCGGCCCGTCTGGCGACGACGCCACCTCTGGAGCTGCGACCGGCCCGTCTGGCGACGACGCCACCTCTGGAGCTGCGACCGGCCCGTCTGGCGACGACGCCACCTCTGGAGCTGCGACCGGCCCGTCTGGCGACGACGCCACCTCTGGAGCTGCGACCGGCCCGTCTGGCGACGACGCCACCTCTGGAGCTGCGACCGGCCCGTCTGGCGACGACGCCACCTCTGGAGCTGCGACCGGCCCGTCTGGCGACGACGCCACCTCTGGAGCTGCGACCGGCCCGTCTGGCGACGACGCCACCTCTGGAGCTGCGACCGGCCCGTCTGGCGACGACGCCACCTCTGGAGCTGCGACCGGCCCGTCTGGCGACGACGCCACCTCTGGAGCTGCGACCGGCCCGTCTGGCGACGACGCCACCTCTGGAGCTGCGACCGGCCCGTCTGGCGACGACGCCACCTCTGGAGCTGCGACCGGCCCGTCTGGCGACGACGCCACCTCTGGAGCTGCGACCGGCCCGTCTGGCGACGACGCCACCTCTGGAGCTGCGACCGGCCCGTCTGGCGACGACGCCACCTCTGGAGCTGCGACCGGCCCGTCTGGCGACGACGCCACCTCTGGAGCTGCGACCGGCCCGTCCGGCGACGACGCCACCTCTGGAGCTGCGACCGGCCCGTCCGGCGACGACGCCACCTCTGGAGCTGCGACCGGCCCGTCCGGCGACGACGCCACCTCTGGAGCTGCGACCGGCCCGTCCGGCGACGACGCCACCTCTGGAGCTGCGACCGGCCCGTCCGGCGACGACGCCACCTCTGGAGCTGCGACCGGCCCGTCCGGCGACGACGCCACCTCTGGAGCTGCGACCGGCCCGTCTGGCGACGACGCCACCTCTGGAGCTGCGACCGGCCCGTCCGGCGACGACGCCACCTCTGGAGCTGCGACCGGCCCGTCTGGCGACGACGCCACCTCTGGAGCTGCGACCGGCCCGTCTGGCGACGACGCCACCTCTGGAGCTGCGACCGGCCCGTCTGGCGACGACGCCACCTCTGGAGCTGCGACCGGCCCGTCTGGCGACGACGCCACCTCTGGAGCTGCGACCGGCCCGTCTGGCGACGACGCCACCTCTGGAGCTGCGACCGGCCCGTCTGGCGACGACGCCACCTCTGGAGCTGCGACCGGCCCGTCTGGCGACGACGCCACCTCTGGAGCTGCGACCGGCCCGTCTGGCGACGACGCCACCTCTGGAGCTGCGACCGGCCCGTCTGGCGACGACGCCACCTCTGGAGCTGCGACCGGCCCGTCTGGCGACGACGCCACCTCTGGAGCTGCGACCGGCCCGTCTGGCGACGACGCCACCTCTGGAGCTGCGACCGGCCCGTCTGGCGACGACGCCACCTCTGGAGCTGCGACCGGCCCGTCTGGCGACGACGCCACCTCTGGAGCTGCGACCGGCCCGTCTGGCGACGACGCCACCTCTGGAGCTGCGACCGGCCCGTCTGGCGACGACGCCACCTCTGGAGCTGCGACCGGCCCGTCTGGCGACGACGCCACCTCTGGAGCTGCGACCGGCCCGTCTGGCGACGACGCCACCTCTGGAGCTGCGACCGGCCCGTCCGGCGACGACGCCACCTCTGGAGCTGCGACCGGCCCGTCTGGCGACGACGCCACCTCTGGAGCTGCGACCGGCCCGTCCGGCGACGACGCCACCTCTGGAGCTGCGACCGGCCCGTCTGGCGACGACGCCACCTCTGGAGCTGCGACCGGCCCGTCCGGCGACGACGCCACCTCTGGAGCTGCGACCGGCCCGTCCGGCGACGACGCCACCTCTGGAGCTGCGACCGGCCCGTCCGGCGACGACGCCACCTCTGGAGCTGCGACCGGCCCGTCTGGCGACGACGCCACCTCTGGAGCTGCGACCGGCCCGTCTGGCGACGACGCCACCTCTGGAGCTGCGACCGGCCCGTCTGGCGACGACGCCACCTCTGGAGCTGCGACCGGCCCGTCTGGCGACGACGCCACCTCTGGAGCTGCGACCGGCCCGTCTGGCGACGACGCCACCTCTGGAGCTGCGACCGGCCCGTCTGGCGACGACGCCACCTCTGGAGCTGCGACCGGCCCGTCTGGCGACGACGCCACCTCTGGAGCTGCGACCGGCCCGTCTGGCGACGACGCCACCTCTGGAGCTGCGACCGGCCCGTCTGGCGACGACGCCACCTCTGGAGCTGCGACCGGCCCGTCTGGCGACGACGCCACCTCTGGAGCTGCGACCGGCCCGTCTGGCGACGACGCCACCTCTGGAGCTGCGACCGGCCCGTCTGGCGACGACGCCACCTCTGGAGCTGCGACCGGCCCGTCTGGCGACGACGCCACCTCTGGAGCTGCGACCGGCCCGTCTGGCGACGACGCCACCTCTGGAGCTGCGACCGGCCCGTCTGGCGACGACGCCACCTCTGGAGCTGCGACTGGCCCGTCCGCCGACGACGCCATGGATATCTGACGTGGGACATGCAAGAGTTCATGGGTACTCTAGTCCAGTGTGTAACTGCATTTGCTTGTTTTGGCTCAATTAAACATTAACTGTAATACTTGTGTCCTCTGTATTGTTTTGGTGGTTCCTACTTGGAGTTGAGGTGTATGACCTGACTTGAGTAACTGGGGTGATGGCAACATTTATTTTGCATTATATCCATGCGCCAGCAATATTACTCAGACCCCTGTGTTTTAAATTACCAATTGACTTAAGCTACATGTGCTCAGTGTTGGTCCATTTATGCTAGTAGCATCACATGATACCTCAACAGCATTTTGACGCCATTTCCGGTCACAACTTGCAGACTTGTTTACGTGTTGCGGTGTTTTGTTGCCTACTTTGCTACATGACAACTTTACGGTTTTTACTTTTTAATTACCGTTTATATTTTTGGTTTTTCCCTCAATTTTTTCACTCGTGTCAGGGTTGCGTCAATTCGAATCTGGTATCAGGATAAATATCACAATGAGGCTTTTATTAGCTAAGCAATAAGTGGTAAATGCAATTTTCGTATATATGGGCTCTGTCCCACCTCGCAGGGCAAAACAAAACTGACTTGTTCCTGACAAAGATATTTAATATACTCTGACAGTAGTTCCTGCTTCCGAGCCGGCCTGTCAGAGTAGACTGGGCGTGGTTTAGACTCACCCAGCCTATCGTTGATTGTTGGCGCAGAGGCTGGTCCCAGCCCCTTAAGCGCTTCAGCGGTCAGTCGTTGTAGCTGTGTAGAATATGCAGTTATCAGGCACCTGGCTCCTGTTATCTAACAAAAGACTGTTCTGAATGTGCCCCCCCCCAACTCATTGCACAGTTCTGTATTTTTCCATCATGAGAAAGGCCCATGGCCCTGAAACTGAACAATGGTTCAAGTCAGCTATGTTGCATAACACATACATACATCCACACAAGCCAACAGCAGATAATATTAAATCACATATGGTAATAACACAGAATCCTCATACTCCGGACGCTTTATCTGGACATGGTTCGTCAGGACCTCCAACAGCCGAAGCTAAGTAGTAACATTAACATGATGCCTTCTAATTGCAGTCGCTGTACTCATACAGGAGAACGATCGCCTTACGGTGAGGATAGCTGTGCTACAAGCCCAGCTTCAGACGCAATCGTTAGGCAAGGGTAATTTCAGTGTAGGAAAGGATGAAACAGCGTCTGTGCCACCAGTAAGTACAGATAGTAACGTTAGTATAAATCCCCTCGCACGGTCCCCGCAGCCGGACAACTTTCTCACGGTTTCTGGAGAGAAATGCTGTAGGAATGCTCAACCGGTGTCGCTCATTCAGCCGACAAACTTCAACCGGTTTTCCCCATTAAGCAGCGAGTCGGAGTCAAAGGCCGAGCCTTCTCTTGTCTCTACTCCTCCCGTTACGGGGTCAGAGACGCCGAAGCTTCCCACCATTAGCTCTGACAAATTGAAAACTCTAGTCATTGGCGACTCCATTACCCGCAGTATTAGACTTAAAACGAATAATCAGCCGACATGTCTCTGGACCTACTCACTGTCACAGTCATACTCTGGACCTAGTTTTGTCCCATGGAATAAATGTTGTGGATCTTAATGTTTTCCCTCATAATCCTGGACTATCGGACCACCATTTTATTACGTTTGCAATTGCAACAAATAATCTGCTCAGACCCCAACCAAGGAACATCAAAAGTCGTGCTATAAATTCACAGACAACACAAAGATTCCTTGATGTCCTTCCAGACTCCCTCTGTCTACCCAAGGACGCCAGAGGACAAAAATCAGTTAACCACCTAACTGAGGAACTCAATTTAACCTTGCGCAATACCCTAGATGCAGTTGCACCCCTAAAAACTAAAAACATTTCTCATAAGAAACTAGCTCCCTGGTATACAGAAAATACCCGAGCTCTGAAGCAAGCTTCCAGAAAATTGGAACGGAAATGGCGCCACACCAAACTGGAAGTCTTCCGACTAGCTTGGAAAGACAGTACCGTGCAGTATCGAAGAGCCCTTGCTGCTGCTCGATCATCCTATTTTTCCAACTTAATTGAGGAAAATAAGAACAATCCGAAATTCGTTTTTGATACTGTCGCAAAGCTAACTAAAAAGCAGCATTCCCCAAGAGAGGATGGCTTTCACCTCAGCAGTAATAAATTCATGAACTTCTTTGAGGAAAAGATGATTATTACAAAGTAAATTACGGACTCCTCTTTAAATCTGCGTATTCCTTCAAAGCTCAGTTGTCCTGAGTCTGCACAACTCTGCCAGGACCTAGGATCAAGAGAGACACTCAAGTGTTTTAGTACTATATCCCTTGACACAATGATGAAAATAATCATGGCCTCTAAACCTTCAAGCTCCATACTGGACCCTATTCCAACTAAACTACTGAAAGAGCTGTTTCCTGTGCTTGGCCCTCCTATGTTGAACATAATAAACGGCTCTCTATCCACCGGATGTGTACCAAACTCACTAAAAGTGGCAGTAATAAAGCCTCTCTTGAAAAAGCCAAACCTTGACCCAGAAAATATAAAAAACTATCGGCCTATATCGAATCTTCCATTCCTCTCAAAATGTTTAGAAAAGGCTGTTGCGCAGCCTCTGCCTTCCTCGTCAGAGGAGGAGATAGAAGAAAACTGTTACAGTCTCTGTGAATGGTTTGTCCTCTGACAAATCAACTGTAAATTTCGATGTTCCTCAAGGTTCCGTTTTAGGACCACTATTGATTTTCACTATATATTTTACCTCTTGGGGATGTCATTCGAAAACATAATGTTAACTTTCACTGCTATGCGGATGACACACAGCTGAACATTTCAATGAAACATGGTGAAGCCCCAAAATTGCCCTCGCTAGAAGCATGTGTTTCAGACATAAGGAAGTGGATGGCTGCAAACGTTCTACTTTTAAACTCGGACAAAACAGAGATGCTTGTTCTAGGTCCCAAGAAACAAAGAGATCTTCTGTTGAATCTGACAATTAATCTTAATGGCTGTACAGTCGTCTCAAATAAAACTGTGAAGGCCCTCGGCGTTACTCTGGACCCTGATCTCTCTTTTGAAGAACATATCAAGACTGTTTCAAGGACAGCTTTTTTCCATCTACGTAACATTGCAAAAATCAAACTTTCTGTCCAAAAATGATGCAGAAAAATGTATCCATGCTTTTGTCACTTCTAGGTTAGACTACTGCAATGCTCTTACTTTCCGGCTACCCGGATAAAGCACTAAATAAACTTCAGTTAGTGCTAAATACGGCTGCTAGAATCCTGACTAGAACCCCAAAAATATATCATATTACTCCAGTGCTAGCCTCCCTACACTGGCTTCCTGTCAAGGCAAGGGCTGATTTCAAGGTTTTACTGCTAACCTACAAAGCATTACATGGGCTTGCTCGTACCTATCTCTCTGATTTGGTCCTGCCGTACATACCTACACGTACGCTACGGTCACAAGACGCAGGCCTCCTAATTGCTTCTTCCACATCTTTTGGTCCCTGTCTGTTTTGCTCTCAGTGAAGTGCTACTATCCCCTTGGACTACAGGTTATTGCCGTCATAAGGTGTGCGTCTGTCTGTTGGCCGGACACTTTCTACCGTTTAGGACCTTTGTGGGTAAAGGTAAAGATGGGGTATAGCAGCAGAAGTTCCTCTGAAGTCCAGTATCTGCTGGAAGGGAACCTGGTGGTACGAGAGGATGAGTGTGGGCCTGTTGTGCTTCCCCCTATCCCTCCCTCTTCTCTCTCACTGTCTGAAAAACGTAAAACGTGGATTTGGGTACAGTGTTTATTTCCCCCTAATATCTTTGAAGATTACACCTAAAATAATTAGGAATACTTCTTTCTACTGCTGATCTGAGACCATTAGGGTTAATCATTACAGATATAAATGCAATATATGGAGTAGAAAAGATTGCCTGCCCACCAACTTGATAAGAATCAACATATGTTCTACATGGTCTATTTCTATCTGAACGTAACAACTCAATCAAGCTTGTTAATTGATCGTTAAGCCATGTTTGTCAGGTAAACTAAGGTCATTAGTGGCCTATATAAGCCTCATACAGGCCATGGGAAGACATTACCTGTTGATAACACAGACTATTTTCATGATCATGGGAGGTGTGAGAGAATTGCTGCTCGTTGTGATGACTGTGGGGGTTGTCAAAGGTTGGTTCACTAATGTTTAAGGGATTTGTTTGGTAAATATGCTTAACTTTATAAGTTGGGTATTAATATTTGACTGTCTGTATCTTCCGCGTTGGTCATCTTTTATTCTTCACTGCTATTAATATATGTAGCTATTTTGTGTGAACTCAACTTCTGTCAACACTTTCTCCTCAGTTTCTTGTTACCCTGTTGGAAAGTCCCAGAAGCAAGATCAAGTCTCTCTGCAGAGGAGACTTGGAGGTAAGTGTTTCTTTCCGCAACCCTTCTAGCTATGTTCTTTGTCACTGTCTATGGTGCTGCTGTGTTTGACACTCATTCAACAGCATAGAGTAACTCAGTCTAAATAATGTTGTCAAACCTTAACCTACATTTTTCAGAGCTGTCATCAAATGACGTCTCCATTGTGCATGCCCTGGCCTTGCTCCGATCCATAGGGTCTGACGCTAAACAAGCCAGAGAAGGTACGGCCTGAAACATATACTTTGAAAACTGTTGGGTTCATGTTGCTCAAAATTCGATTAGCAATTTGGCCTAGACCGTGTAGAACAGATGTGTTGCTGTAGAATACCCAACTGTTCCTTTTGTTTTTTCTCAAGAGTATTTAGAGACCAATGAAGTAGAATCCCAAGCTTCTCCAAACCATGGTAGCTCTCCGGCAAATGATGCCCTGTCCTCTGAGGAGAAGCTGAGGCGCATGTCCTCGGACGACGCCGCCACCTCTGAAGCTGCGACCGGCCCGTCTGGCGACGACGCCACCTCTGAAGCTGCGACCGGCCCGTCTGGCGACGACGCCACCTCTGAAGCTGCGACCGGCCCGTCTGGCGACGACGCCACCTCTGAAGCTGCGACCGGCCCGTCTGGCGACGACGCCACCTCTGAAGCTGCGACCGGCCCGTCTGGCGACGACGCCACCTCTGAAGCTGCGACCGGCCCGTCTGGCGACGACGCCACCTCTGAAGCTGCGACCGGCCCGTCTGGCGACGACGCCACCTCTGAAGCTGCGACCGGCCCGTCTGGCGACGACGCCACCTCTGAAGCTGCGACCGGCCCGTCTGGCGACGACGCCACCTCTGAAGCTGCGACCGGCCCGTCTGGCGACGACGCCACCTCTGAAGCTGCGACCGGCCCGTCTGGCGACGACGCCACCTCTGAAGCTGCGACCGGCCCGTCTGGCGACGACGCCACCTCTGAAGCTGCGACCGGCCCGTCCGGCGACGACGCCATGGATATCTGACGTGGGACATGCAAGAGTTCATGGGTACTCTAGTCCAGTGTGTAACTGCATTTGCTTGTTTTGGCTCAATTAAACATTAACTGTAATACTTGTGTCCTCTGTATTGTTTTGGTGGTTCCTACTTGGAGTTGAGGTGTATGACCTGACTTGAGTAACTGGGGTGATGGCAACATTTTGCATTATATCCATGCGCCAGCAATATTACTCAGACCCCTGTGTTTTAAATTACCAATTGACTTAAGCTACATGTGCTCAGTGTTGGTCCATTTATGCTAGTAGCATCACATGATACCTCAACAGCATTTTGACGCCATTTCCGGTCACAACTTGCAGACTTGTTTACGTGTTGCGGTGTTTTGTTGCTACATGACAACTTTACGGTTTTTACTTTTTAATTACCGTTTATATTTTTGGTTTTTCCCTCAATTTTTTCACTCGTGTCAGGGTTGCGTCAATTCGAATCTGGTATCAGGATAAATATCACAATGAGGCTTTTATTAGCTAAGCAATAAGTGGTAAATGCAATTTTCGTATATATGGGCTCTGTCCCACCTCGCAGGGCAAAACAGAACTGACTTGTTCCTGACAAAGATATTTAATATACTCTGACAGTAGTTCCTGCTTCCGAGCCGGCCTGTCAGAGTAGACTGGGCGTGGTTTAGACTCACCCAGCCTATCGTTGATTGTTGGCGCAGAGGCTGGTCCCAGCCCCTTAAGCGCTTCAGCGGTCAGTCGTTGTAGCTGTGTAGAATATGCAGTTATCAGGCACCTGGCTCCTGTTATCTAACAAAAGACTGTTCTGAATGTGCCCCCCCCCAACTCATTGCACAGTTCTGTATTTTTCCATCATGAGAAAGGCCCATGGCCCTGAAACTGAACAATGGTTCAAGTCAGCTATGTTGCATAACACATACATACATCCACACAAGCCAACAGCAGATAATATTAAATCACATATGGTAACGGGCTATAGTGCATAACACAGAATCCTCATACTCCGGACGCTTTATCTGGACATGGTTCGTCAGGACCTCCAACAGCCGAAGCTAAGTAGTAACATTAACATGATGCCTTCTAATTGCAGTCGCTGTACTCATACAGGAGAACGATCGCCTTACGGTGAGGATAGCTGTGCTACAAGCCCAGCTTCAGACGCAATCGTTAGGCAAGGGTAATTTCAGTGTAGGAAAGGATGAAACAGCGTCTGTGCCACCAGTAAGTACAGATAGTAACGTTAGTATAAATCCCCTCGCACGGTCCCCGCAGCCGGACAACTTTCTCACGGTTTCTGGAGAGAAATGCTGTAGGAATGCTCAACCGGTGTCGCTCATTCAGCCGACAAACTTCAACCGGTTTTCCCCATTAAGCAGCGAGTCGGAGTCAAAGGCCGAGCCTTCTCTTGTCTCTACTCCTCCCGTTACGGGGTCAGAGACGCCGAAGCTTCCCACCATTAGCTCTGACAAATTGAAAACTCTAGTCATTGGCGACTCCATTACCCGCAGTATTAGACTTAAAACGAATAATCAGCCGACATGTCTCTGGACCTACTCACTGTCACAGTCATACTCTGGACCTAGTTTTGTCCCATGGAATAAATGTTGTGGATCTTAATGTTTTCCCTCATAATCCTGGACTATCGGACCACCATTTTATTACGTTTGCAATTGCAACAAATAATCTGCTCAGACCCCAACCAAGGAACATCAAAAGTCGTGCTATAAATTCACAGACAACACAAAGATTCCTTGATGTCCTTCCAGACTCCCTCTGTCTACCCAAGGACGCCAGAGGACAAAAATCAGTTAACCACCTAACTGAGGAACTCAATTTAACCTTGCGCAATACCCTAGATGCAGTTGCACCCCTAAAAACTAAAAACATTTCTCATAAGAAACTAGCTCCCTGGTATACAGAAAATACCCGAGCTCTGAAGCAAGCTTCCAGAAAATTGGAACGGAAATGGCGCCACACCAAACTGGAAGTCTTCCGACTAGCTTGGAAAGACAGTACCGTGCAGTATCGAAGAGCCCTTGCTGCTGCTCGATCATCCTATTTTTCCAACTTAATTGAGGAAAATAAGAACAATCCGAAATTCGTTTTTGATACTGTCGCAAAGCTAACTAAAAAGCAGCATTCCCCAAGAGAGGATGGCTTTCACCTCAGCAGTAATAAATTCATGAACTTCTTTGAGGAAAAGATGATTATTACAAAGTAAATTACGGACTCCTCTTTAAATCTGCGTATTCCTTCAAAGCTCAGTTGTCCTGAGTCTGCACAACTCTGCCAGGACCTAGGATCAAGAGAGACACTCAAGTGTTTTAGTACTATATCCCTTGACACAATGATGAAAATAATCATGGCCTCTAAACCTTCAAGCTCCATACTGGACCCTATTCCAACTAAACTACTGAAAGAGCTGTTTCCTGTGCTTGGCCCTCCTATGTTGAACATAATAAACGGCTCTCTATCCACCGGATGTGTACCAAACTCACTAAAAGTGGCAGTAATAAAGCCTCTCTTGAAAAAGCCAAACCTTGACCCAGAAAATATAAAAAACTATCGGCCTATATCGAATCTTCCATTCCTCTCAAAATGTTTAGAAAAGGCTGTTGCGCAGCCTCTGCCTTCCTCGTCAGAGGAGGAGATAGAAGAAAACTGTTACAGTCTCTGTGAATGGTTTGTCCTCTGACAAATCAACTGTAAATTTCGATGTTCCTCAAGGTTCCGTTTTAGGACCACTATTGATTTTCACTATATATTTTACCTCTTGGGGATGTCATTCGAAAACATAATGTTAACTTTCACTGCTATGCGGATGACACACAGCTGAACATTTCAATGAAACATGGTGAAGCCCCAAAATTGCCCTCGCTAGAAGCATGTGTTTCAGACATAAGGAAGTGGATGGCTGCAAACGTTCTACTTTTAAACTCGGACAAAACAGAGATGCTTGTTCTAGGTCCCAAGAAACAAAGAGATCTTCTGTTGAATCTGACAATTAATCTTAATGGCTGTACAGTCGTCTCAAATAAAACTGTGAAGGCCCTCGGCGTTACTCTGGACCCTGATCTCTCTTTTGAAGAACATATCAAGACTGTTTCAAGGACAGCTTTTTTCCATCTACGTAACATTGCAAAAATCAAACTTTCTGTCCAAAAATGATGCAGAAAAATGTATCCATGCTTTTGTCACTTCTAGGTTAGACTACTGCAATGCTCTTACTTTCCGGCTACCCGGATAAAGCACTAAATAAACTTCAGTTAGTGCTAAATACGGCTGCTAGAATCCTGACTAGAACCCCAAAAATATATCATATTACTCCAGTGCTAGCCTCCCTACACTGGCTTCCTGTCAAGGCAAGGGCTGATTTCAAGGTTTTACTGCTAACCTACAAAGCATTACATGGGCTTGCTCGTACCTATCTCTCTGATTTGGTCCTGCCGTACATACCTACACGTACGCTACGGTCACAAGACGCAGGCCTCCTAATTGCTTCTTCCACATCTTTTGGTCCCTGTCTGTTTTGCTCTCAGTGAAGTGCTACTATCCCCTTGGACTACAGGTTATTGCCGTCATAAGGTGTGCGTCTGTCTGTTGGCCGGACACTTTCTACCGTTTAGGACCTTTGTGGGTAAAGGTAAAGATGGGGTATAGCAGCAGAAGTTCCTCTGAAGTCCAGTATCTGCTGGAAGGGAACCTGGTGGTACGAGAGGATGAGTGTGGGCCTGTTGTGCTTCCCCCTATCCCTCCCTCTTCTCTCTCACTGTCTGAAAAACGTAAAACGTGGATTTGGGTACAGTGTTTATTTCCCCCTAATATCTTTGAAGATTACACCTAAAATAATTAGGAATACTTCTTTCTACTGCTGATCTGAGACCATTAGGGTTAATCATTACAGATATAAATGCAATATATGGAGTAGAAAAGATTGCCTGCCCACCAACTTGATAAGAATCAACATATGTTCTACATGGTCTATTTCTATCTGAACGTAACAACTCAATCAAGCTTGTTAATTGATCGTTAAGCCATGTTTGTCAGGTAAACTAAGGTCATTAGTGGCCTATATAAGCCTCATACAGGCCATGGGAAGACATTACCTGTTGATAACACAGGCTATTTTCATGATCATGGGAGGTGTGAGAGAATTGCTGCTCGTTGTGATGACTGTGGGGGTTGTCAAAGGTTGGTTCACTAATGTTTAAGGGATTTGTTTGGTAAATATGCTTAACTTTATAAGTTGGGTATTAATATTTGACTGTCTGTATCTTCCGCGTTGGTCATCTTTTATTCTTCACTGCTATTAATATATGTAGCTATTTTGTGTGAACTCAACTTCTGTCAACACTTTCTCCTCAGTTTCTTGTTACCCTGTTGGAAAGTCCCAGAAGCAAGATCAAGTCTCTCTGCAGAGGAGACTTGGAGGTAAGTGTTTCTTTCCGCAACCCTTCTAGCTATGTTCTTTGTCACTGTCTATGGTGCTGCTGTGTTTGACACTCATTCAACAGCATAGAGTAACTCAGTCTAAATAATGTTGTCAAACCTTAACCTACATTTTTCAGAGCTGTCATCAAATGACGTCTCCATTGTGCATGCCCTGGCCTTGCTCCGATCCATAGGGTCTGACGCTAAACAAGCCAGAGAAGGTACGGCCTGAAACATATACTTTGAAAACTGTTGGGTTCATGTTGCTCAAAATTCGATTAGCAATTTGGCCTAGACCGTGTAGAACAGATGTGTTGCTGTAGAATACCCAACTGTTCCTTTTGTTTTTTCTCAAGAGTATTTAGAGACCAATGAAGTAGAATCCCAAGCTTCTCCAAACCATGGTAGCTCTCCGGCAAATGATGCCCTGTCCTCTGAGGAGAAGCTGAGGCGCATGTCCTCGGACGACGCTGAAGCTGCGACCGGCCCGTCTGGCGACGACGCCACCTCTGAAGCTGCGACCGGCCCGTCTGGCGACGACGCCACCTCTGAAGCTGCGACCGGCCCGTCTGGCGACGACGCCACCTCTGAAGCTGCGACCGGCCCGTCTGGCGACGACGCCACCTCTGAAGCTGCGACCGGCCCGTCTGGCGACGACGCCACCTCTGAAGCTGCGACCGGCCCGTCTGGCGACGACGCCACCTCTGAAGCTGCGACCGGCCCGTCTGGCGACGACGCCACCTCTGAAGCTGCGACCGGCCCGTCTGGCGACGACGCCACCTCTGAAGCTGCGACCGGCCCGTCTGGCGACGACGCCACCTCTGAAGCTGCGACCGGCCCGTCTGGCGACGACGCCACCTCTGAAGCTGCGACCGGCCCGTCTGGCGACGACGCCACCTCTGAAGCTGCGACCGGCCCGTCTGGCGACGACGCCACCTCTGAAGCTGCGACCGGCCCGTCTGGCGACGACGCCACCTCTGAAGCTGCGACCGGCCCGTCTGGCGACGACGCCACCTCTGAAGCTGCGACCGGCCCGTCTGGCGACGACGCCACCTCTGAAGCTGCGACCGGCCCGTCTGGCGACGACGCCACCTCTGAAGCTGCGACCGGCCCGTCTGGCGACGACGCCACCTCTGAAGCTGCGACCGGCCCGTCTGGCGACGACGCCACCTCTGAAGCTGCGACCGGCCCGTCTGGCGACGACGCCACCTCTGAAGCTGCGACCGGCCCGTCTGGCGACGACGCCACCTCTGAAGCTGCGACCGGCCCGTCTGGCGACGACGCCACCTCTGAAGCTGCGACCGGCCCGTCTGGCGACGACGCCACCTCTGAAGCTGCGACCGGCCCGTCTGGCGACGACGCCACCTCTGAAGCTGCGACCGGCCCGTCTGGCGACGACGCCACCTCTGAAGCTGCGACCGGCCCGTCTGGCGACGACGCCACCTCTGAAGCTGCGACCGGCCCGTCTGGCGACGACGCCACCTCTGAAGCTGCGACCGGCCCGTCTGGCGACGACGCCACCTCTGAAGCTGCGACCGGCCCGTCTGGCGACGACGCCACCTCTGAAGCTGCGACCGGCCCGTCTGGCGACGACGCCACCTCTGAAGCTGCGACCGGCCCGTCTGGCGACGACGCCACCTCTGAAGCTGCGACCGGCCCGTCTGGCGACGACGCCACCTCTGAAGCTGCGACCGGCCCGTCTGGCGACGACGCCACCTCTGAAGCTGCGACCGGCCCGTCTGGCGACGACGCCACCTCTGAAGCTGCGACCGGCCCGTCTGGCGACGACGCCACCTCTGAAGCTGCGACCGGCCCGTCTGGCGACGACGCCACCTCTGAAGCTGCGACCGGCCCGTCTGGCGACGACGCCACCTCTGAAGCTGCGACCGGCCCGTCTGGCGACGACGCCACCTCTGAAGCTGCGACCGGCCCGTCTGGCGACGACGCCACCTCTGAAGCTGCGACCGGCCCGTCTGGCGACGACGCCACCTCTGAAGCTGCGACCGGCCCGTCTGGCGACGACGCCACCTCTGAAGCTGCGACCGGCCCGTCTGGCGACGACGCCACCTCTGAAGCTGCGACCGGCCCGTCTGGCGACGACGCCACCTCTGAAGCTGCGACCGGCCCGTCTGGCGACGACGCCACCTCTGAAGCTGCGACCGGCCCGTCTGGCGACGACGCCACCTCTGAAGCTGCGACCGGCCCGTCTGGCGACGACGCCACCTCTGAAGCTGCGACCGGCCCGTCTGGCGACGACGCCACCTCTGAAGCTGCGACCGGCCCGTCTGGCGACGACGCCACCTCTGAAGCTGCGACCGGCCCGTCTGGCGACGACGCCACCTCTGAAGCTGCGACCGGCCCGTCTGGCGACGACGCCACCTCTGAAGCTGCGACCGGCCCGTCTGGCGACGACGCCACCTCTGAAGCTGCGACCGGCCCGTCTGGCGACGACGCCACCTCTGAAGCTGCGACCGGCCCGTCTGGCGACGACGCCACCTCTGAAGCTGCGACCGGCCCGTCTGGCGACGACGCCACCTCTGAAGCTGCGACCGGCCCGTCTGGCGACGACGCCACCTCTGAAGCTGCGACCGGCCCGTCTGGCGACGACGCCACCTCTGAAGCTGCGACCGGCCCGTCTGGCGACGACGCCACCTCTGAAGCTGCGACCGGCCCGTCTGGCGACGACGCCACCTCTGAAGCTGCGACCGGCCCGTCTGGCGACGACGCCACCTCTGAAGCTGCGACCGGCCCGTCTGGCGACGACGCCACCTCTGAAGCTGCGACCGGCCCGTCTGGCGACGACGCCACCTCTGAAGCTGCGACCGGCCCGTCTGGCGACGACGCCACCTCTGAAGCTGCGACCGGCCCGTCTGGCGACGACGCCACCTCTGAAGCTGCGACCGGCCCGTCTGGCGACGACGCCACCTCTGAAGCTGCGACCGGCCCGTCTGGCGACGACGCCACCTCTGAAGCTGCGACCGGCCCGTCTGGCGACGACGCCACCTCTGAAGCTGCGACCGGCCCGTCTGGCGACGACGCCACCTCTGAAGCTGCGACCGGCCCGTCTGGCGACGACGCCACCTCTGAAGCTGCGACCGGCCCGTCTGGCGACGACGCCACCTCTGAAGCTGCGACCGGCCCGTCTGGCGACGACGCCACCTCTGAAGCTGCGACCGGCCCGTCCGGCGACGACGCCACCTCTGAAGCTGCGACCGGCCCGTCCGGCGACGACGCCACCTCTGAAGCTGCGACCGGCCCGTCCGGCGACGACGCCACCTCTGAAGCTGCGACCGGCCCGTCCGGCGACGACGCCACCTCTGAAGCTGCGACCGGCCCGTCTGGCGACGACGCCACCTCTGAAGCTGCGACCGGCCCGTCCGGCGACGACGCCATGGATATCTGACGTGGGACATGCAAGAGTTCATGGGTACTCTAGTCCAGTGTGTAACTGCATTTGCTTGTTTTGGCTCAATTAAACATTAACTGTAATACTTGTGTCCTCTGTATTGTTTTGGTGGTTCCTACTTGGAGTTGAGGTGTATGACCTGACTTGAGTAACTGGGGTGATGGCAACATTTATTTTGCATTATATCCATGCGCCAGCAATATTACTCAGACCCCTGTGTTTTAAATTACCAATTGACTTAAGCTACATGTGCTCAGTGTTGGTCCATTTATGCTAGTAGCATCACATGATACCTCAACAGCATTTTGACGCCATTTCCGGTCACAACTTGCAGACTTGTTGCGGTGTTTTGTTGCCTACTTTGCTACATGACAACTTTACGGTTTTTACTTTTTAATTACCGTTTATGTATTTGGTTTTTCCCCTTGTGTCAGGGTTGCGTCAATTCGAATCTGGTATCAGGATAAATATGACAATGAGGCTTTTTTATTAGCTAAGCAATAAGTGGTAAATGCAATTTTCGTATATATGGGCTCTGTCCCACCTCGCAGGGCAAAACAGAACTGACTTGTTCCTGACAAAGATATTTAATATACTCTGACAGAAGTAGTTCCTGCTTCCGAGCCGGCCTGTCAGAGTAGACTGGGCGTGGTTTAGATTCACCCAGCCTATCGTTGATTGTTGGCGCAGAGGCTGGTCCCAGCCCCTTAAGCGCTTCAGCGGTCAGTCGTTGTAGCTGTGTAGAATATGCAGTTATCAGGCACCTGGCTCCTGTTATCTAACAAAAGACTGTTCTGAATGTGCCCCCCCCCAACTCATTGCACAGTTCTGTTTTTTTCCATCATGAGAAAGGCCCATGGCCCTGAAACTGAACAATGGTTCAAGTCAGCTATGTTGCATAACACATACATACATCCACACAAGCCAACAGCAGATAATATTAAATCACATATGGTAACGGGCTATAGTGCATAACACAGAATCCTCATACTCCGGACGCTTTATCTGGACATGGTTCGTCAGGACCTCCAACAGCCGAAGCTAAGTAGTAACATTAACGTGATGCCTTCTAATTGCAGTCGCTGTACTCATACAGGAGAACGATCGCCTTACGGTGAGGATAGCTGTGCTACAAGCCCAGCTTCAGACGCAATCGTTAGGCAAGGGTAATTTCAGTGTAGGAAAGGATGAAACAGCGTCTGTGCCACCAGTAAGTACAGATAGTAACGTTAGTATAAATCCCCTCGCACGGTCCCCGCAGCCGGACAACTTTCTCACGGTTTCTGGAGGGAAATGCTGTCGGAATGCTCAACCGGTGTCGCTCATTCAGCCGACAAACTTCAACCGGTTTTCCCCATTAAGCAGCGAGTCGGAGTCAAAGGCCGAGCCTTCTCTTGTCTCTACTCCTCCCGTTACGGGGTCAGAGACGCCGAAGCTTCCCACCATTAGCTCTGACAAATTGAAAACTCTAGTCATTGGCGACTCCATTACCCGCAGTATTAGACTTAAAACGAATCATCCAGCGATCATACACTGTTTACCAGGGGGCAGGGCAACCGACGTTAGAGCTAATCTGAAGATGGTGCTGGCTAAAGCTAAAACTGGCGAGTATAGAGATATTGTTATCCACGTCGGCACCAACGATGTTAGGATGAAACAGTCAGAGATCACCACCAACATAGCTTCAGCGTGTAAATCAGCTAGAAAGATGTGTCGGCATCGAGTAATTGTCTCTGGACTCCTAATTGCTTCTTCCACATCTTTTGGTCCCTGTCTGTTTTGCTCTCAGTGAAGTGCTACTATCCCCTCGGACTACAGGTTATTGCCGTCATAAGGTGTGCGTCTGTCTGTTGGCCGGACACTTTCTACCGTTTAGGACCTTTGTGGGTAAAGGTGAAGATCACCGCCTAGGAGGAAGGGAAGGGAAAGGAGGGGAGGCAAGAATGGATTTCAATAATTTATAATCAATTAAATAATAAGGAATCATAATAGGTATATTTGGGCATAATTCATATTCCATGCTAGATCCCACACCAAAGCCATCCCTAGTAGTTCAATGGCCCCATCCCTAGATCAGAACAAGCCTCCCCCTCTCTTTCTGTGTGTGAGCGCGTACAGCCAACTCTCCTCGCAACCCTTCTGTGTAGAGCTGTTCTGTGCCATTTGTCTTTGGCTTCTACGCTGGCTCCCTTGTTGAAACAGTGAGTACACACAGTCTGTGTGGCCGCTCAGCACCGACAGCGTCAGAGGGGTTCTGATACACAAGACAACAGGTCATATTACAAACTGGTAATAACCAGGCTGAGTCCCAAATGGCAACCTATTCCCTATATGGTACACTACTCTTGACCTGAGCCCATAGGACTTTGGTTTAAAGTACTGTACCAAGTAGGGTATAGGTTGCCATTTGGGATGCAGCCCCAGTTTCAAAATCTCTTTATTTCAGGAATTGTATCCAAAACCCAAGTGACTATTCCCGTCTTGAATGTCCACTGCACTCTGGAGGTCAGCATTTCCAATCAGCAAACGCAAACACTCCGAATGACCGTTGGTTGCCAGAGGAAGATAAACAGAGAGGATATAAGAATGTGAGATGATTGACCATTGGTAACTAGAGGAGGATAAACAGAGAGGATATAAGAATGTCAGATGATTGACCGTTGGTAGCTAGAGTAGGATAAACAGAGAGGATATGAGCAGATTGCTGGACGACTATAACCTTCACATGAACAGACAGATTTCTAGAACAGTGGTGTTGGTAGATGACATCCTCATGATGTTAACACAGCAGATAATAAAGAATTTTGGGGCTGAGGCCATCGAAGCCTGTCACCTGCTAGCTGTGTACCTGGCTCTGGATAGAAGTCTCCCCTGTGCACTGATCTAGGATCAGCTTACCCTCTCTAGATCCTCAATCATTAGTGGAGAACATGACAAAAAATGACCTTAGATCAGTGTCTCGTGGGTATTTTCACACGATACCATGTAACATCCCTAGAGTGGACATTGTCGTCCTAGCAACATGACCAAACAAATGGCCATCTTGGTCAGGAAAACATTTTAATTACAGAAGCTCTATGTTTATTTTATTTTTATTTACTTATTTTTCTTCTTGGGCCTCTATAACTATTTCTATTGTTTTTATTTTTGTTGTTGTTGTGTGATTTGGATTAATCCCCTCTACCACACGGAAACCCACTAATCTACTGACGGAACGCAAGAGTTGGCTAATAACAGACCTCCATCTTATGCTAGCTTGCTCCTATGCTAGCTTGCTACCGATTTAGCTGTCTAAATTGCCGTGACCCCCAACCAACCTCTCCACTCACTGGACCCTTTTGATCACTCGACTGAGCATGCCTCTCCTTAATGTCAATATGCCTTGTCCATTGCTGTTCTGGTTAGTGTTTATTGGCTTATTTCACTGTAGAGCCTCTAGTCCTGCTCATTATACCTTATCCAACCTATTAGTTCCACCACCCACACATGCAATGACATCTCCTGGTTTCAATGATGTTTCTAGAGACAATATCTCTCTCTTCATCACTCAATACCTAGGTTTACCTCCACTGTATTCACATCCTACCTTACCTTTGTCTGTACATTATACCT
The DNA here is from genome assembly GCF_057628025.1 of Oncorhynchus mykiss. NCBI lineage: Eukaryota > Metazoa > Chordata > Actinopteri > Salmoniformes > Salmonidae > Oncorhynchus > Oncorhynchus mykiss. Next base: position 13,094,782 of record NC_143024.1, read on the forward strand.
TGATGCTATTTTATCGCCCCCAGGAACCTCCTTTTACTCTCTGTTCCAGACGTTCTAAACGACCAATTCTTATTGCTTTTAGCCGCACCCTTATTCTACTCCTACTCTGTTCCTCTGGCGATGTAGAGGTGAATCCAGGCCCTGCAGTGCCTAGCTCCACTCCTATCCCCCAGGCGCTCTCTTTTGACGACTTCTGTAACCGTAATAGCCTTGGTTTCATGCATGTTAACATTAGAAGCCTCCTCCCTAAGTTTGTTCTATTCACTGCTTTAGCACACTCTGCCAACCCGGATGTTCTAGCTGTGTCTGAATCCTGGCTTAGGAAGACCACCAAAAATTCATACATTTTAATTCCAAACTACAACATTTTCAGACAAGATAGAACTGCCAAAGGGGGCGGTGTTGCAATCTACTGCAAAGATAGCCTGCAGAGTTCTGTCCTACTATCCAGGTCTGTACCCAAACAATTTGAACTTCTACTGTTAAAAATCCACCTCTCTAAAAACAAGTCTCTCACCGTTGCCGCCTGCTATAGACCACCCTCTGCCCCCAGCTGTGCTCTGGACACCATATGTGAACTGATTGCCCCCCATCTATCTTCAGAGCTTGTGCTGCTAGGCGACCTAAACTGGAACATGCTTAACACCCCAGCCATCCTACAATCTAAACTTGATGCCCTCAACCTCACACAAATTATCAATGAACCTACCAGGTACCTCCCCAAAGCCTTAAACACGGGCACCCTCATAGATATCATCCTAACCAACTTGCCCTCTAAATACACCTCTGCTAAAAATAAATAAATAAATAAAATAAATGTCTACCTGCAGCGTGGATGGGGGTCCTCTTCAGAGTGAAGTCTTTAACCAGGATGGAGGCTTCCTGGTTGATGAGGACGTCAACACACTCCACATGGCTTTTTAAGGCAGCCAGGTCCAGAGGGGTGCGCCCCTGGCTTTCCCGCACGTCTAGATCCAGCAGAGACTGAACCAGGACCTCCATAGCATGGTGGTGACTGTGGTACGCCTGAATAGATATTCACTCTTAATATAATCAATGTCCTAGAGTAGACCCGTGGTACGCCTGAACAGAAATACAGTGCTAGACCTCTAAAGTAGACCAGAGTCTTTCAATCGGGAGCCCATTTTTGCTCCCGCCCAGCATCAACATCGGAGGTTCCTGCCAAGCGTGGGATTGAGAAACAAACACTCTACTTCTCTTCTGAGGTTGATTAACTCAAATGGCAAAATAAGGAAATCATCCTCATCATCACTGTGTAGAATATGCATGTATTTTACACTAATCGGGAATAGATCGGAATATGGTGTGTAAGTCTGTCTGGACAGTCAACTTCCTGTGGAAAATCTACACCATGCTTGCATCCCAGATAGCACCCTATTCCCTATGTAGTGAACTACTTTTGATCAGGGCCTATAAGGATCTGGTCAAACGTAGTGTACTAAATAGGGAATAGGGTGCCATTTGTCATATGGAGACCACTACAGGAGCAGGTAGGCTTTACTCACAGCGAGGCTGATGGGAGCTCTGACATCAGAGTCGTTCAGGATGTCTGTCCCTGAGGTTTCAATTAGTTGAGGAAAGACAAGAACGGCCAGTTCAGACTTGGAAAAAGAACATCAAGAGTGACGATGCGTCCACGACAAACATGCAGCCACACCTTAAAACCTACTGTTGGGTTCTGAAAATATGAAATATACTAATTCATGTCACTGAGGGAGAGAGCTTAATGTATAACGTTTACATTATGTCAGGATATGTTATTGTTAGCCATCAGGCATCCTATGGGTGGGATCCTCTGGGATGAGAAGAGACACAGTCTGGTACCAATCACCATGTCAGCCTTGAGTTGGGGAGGAGTGAGCACTTTGGGGTAGCGGTCAGGTCAGATGAAGTGAGGAAGAACAGATATCACCAAGGTTCTGTCTAGCAACAGAGATGCATTGGCTGTTTAGAGGTATAGGAGCAGACTCAGCATAGGAGAGAGGATTAAATATCAGTGCTTGTGTGAATATGTTTTTTGTCTAATGCAGCTGTCTTGACCCTCTGGGAAGAATAAACTTGGTTCAAGCATTCATGGTGTCCGTCGAGTTTTTACTCTGAGAATTAGAACCTAACAGTTGGCACTGCGAGCAGGGTTCACCGCGATTTGCAGTCGAACTAGAGATTAAGAAACAGTGAAACAGAAACAAGGTAAGCAAAGTTCCTACACCCGTTATCACTAATTCTGACATCTTGGGGAGATGAGAGTCGTAGGCTGAACCAATTATAGGGTACAAACCTAGAAAGCCTGAGCTTATTCAGTAGTCCCATTGTATTACGACCGGTCGTAGCTTTGTGGTATATGGTAAGTCCCGGAAGGTAAACCCAAACCTGTAGAGGGTAACCTGCTATACCTGTAACGAGAGGGTGAAAGTCTCAGCCGCAGTGGCCATGCGGCAGTAGAGTGGGTGTGGATGGATAAAGTGACATGCTTGTGTACTAGGATAAAATGTTGCCATTCAGGGTTAGAAGAACAGCAAAAAGATACTCAAACGCTGTTGGATTTGGGTGTATTAGCAGTAGCAATAAAGAGAGGTTGGTTTTATGCCCTGTTGGGGTGGGGAACCATGACAGATTATGTGGAAATAGGAAGACAAGTGTGAATCATTTTGGTAATGTGTGTTATCAACAACAGTGATATTTGAACAGATTGGAGATGACTATCCATAACAATAAAATCCTTCATACAGTGAGGTTAGGTTACCATGCTTGTCCTGCCCCACAGCTGTAGACACAGCCTTCTCCAGGTCCTCAGACACTAGCTGGAGATCCATTACAGGATGTCTGTCACCTCACTGAGCCCCTATTGCAGGTTAGGGGTCACATCCACTTGAATGTCCTTCATATGACGAACCTCCTACAGAGCAAATGAGGAAAACATGATATATTAGGATTTATGTTAGTAGCAATAGAATATGGGAATTTTATCTCAACGCTACCTACAGCTAACATATTTATTTATGTATGTGATCTATGTAAATAAATAAATATATCACAGCTGTAAAACTGTGAAGGACTATAGGTGGAGGCCTACCCATTTCCCAGGAGCATTGTAAAACGTGGATTTGGGTGCAGTGTTTATTTCCCCCTAATATCTTTGAAGATTACACCTAAAATAATTAGGAATACTTCTTTCTACTGCTGATCTGAGACCATTAGGGTTAATCATTACAGATATAAATGCAATATATGGAGTAGAAAAGATTGCCTTCCCACCAACTTGATAAGAATCAACATATGTTCTACATGGTCTATTTCTATCTGAACGTAACAACTCAATCAAGCTTGTTAATTGATCGTTAAGCCATGTTTGTCATATATAAGCCTCATACAGGCCATGGGAAGACATTACCTGTTGATAACACAGACTATTTTCATGATCATGGGAGGTGTGAGAGAATTGCTGCTCGTTGTGATGACTGTGGGGGTTGTCAAAGGTTGGTTCACTAATGTGTAAGGGATTTGTTTGGTAAATATGCTTAACTTTATAAGTTGGGTATTAATATTTGACTGTCTGTATCTTCCGCATTGGTCATCTTTTATTCTTCACTGCTATTAATATATGTAGCTATTTTGTGTGAACTCAACTTCTGTCAACACTTTCTCCTCAGTTTCTTGTTACCCTGTTGGAAAGTCCCAGAAGCAAGATCAAGTCTCTCTGCAGAGGAGACTTGGAGGTAAGTGTTTCTTTCCGCAACCCTTCTAGCTATGTTCTTTGTCACTGTCTATGGTGCTGCTGTGTTTGACACTCATTCAACAGCATAGAGTAACTCAGTCTAAATAATGTTGTCAAACCTTAACCTACATTTTTCAGAGCTGTCATCAAATGACGTCTCCATTGTGCATGCCCTGGCCTTGCTCCGATCCATAGGGTCTGACGCTAAACAAGCCAGAGAAGGTACGGCCTGAAACATATACTTTGAAAACTGTAGGGTTCATGTTGCTCAAAATTCGATTAGCAATTTGGCCTAGACCGTGTAGAACAGATGTGTTGCTGTAGAATACCCAACTGTTCCTTTTGTTTTTTCTCAAGAGTATTTAGAGACCAATGAAGTAGAATCCCAAGCTTCTCCAAACCATGGTAGCTCTCCGGCAAATGATGCCCTGTCCTCTGAGGAGAAGCTGAGGCGCATGTCCTCGGACGACGCTGAAGCTGCGACCGGCCCGTCTGGCGACGACGCCACCTCTGAAGCTGCGACCGGCCCGTCTGGCGACGACGCCACCTCTGAAGCTGCGACCGGCCCGTCTGGCGACGACGCCACCTCTGAAGCTGCGACCGGCCCGTCTGGCGACGACGCCACCTCTGAAGCTGCGACCGGCCCGTCTGGCGACGACGCCACCTCTGAAGCTGCGACCGGCCCGTCTGGCGACGACGCCACCTCTGAAGCTGCGACCGGCCCGTCTGGCGACGACGCCACCTCTGAAGCTGCGACCGGCCCGTCTGGCGACGACGCCACCTCTGAAGCTGCGACCGGCCCGTCTGGCGACGACGCCACCTCTGAAGCTGCGACCGGCCCGTCTGGCGACGACGCCACCTCTGAAGCTGCGACCGGCCCGTCTGGCGACGACGCCACCTCTGAAGCTGCGACCGGCCCGTCTGGCGACGACGCCACCTCTGAAGCTGCGACCGGCCCGTCTGGCGACGACGCCACCTCTGAAGCTGCGACCGGCCCGTCTGGCGACGACGCCACCTCTGAAGCTGCGACCGGCCCGTCTGGCGACGACGCCACCTCTGAAGCTGCGACCGGCCCGTCTGGCGACGACGCCACCTCTGAAGCTGCGACCGGCCCGTCTGGCGACGACGCCACCTCTGAAGCTGCGACCGGCCCGTCTGGCGACGACGCCACCTCTGAAGCTGCGACCGGCCCGTCTGGCGACGACGCCACCTCTGAAGCTGCGACCGGCCCGTCTGGCGACGACGCCACCTCTGAAGCTGCGACCGGCCCGTCTGGCGACGACGCCACCTCTGAAGCTGCGACCGGCCCGTCTGGCGACGACGCCACCTCTGAAGCTGCGACCGGCCCGTCTGGCGACGACGCCACCTCTGAAGCTGCGACCGGCCCGTCTGGCGACGACGCCACCTCTGAAGCTGCGACCGGCCCGTCTGGCGACGACGCCACCTCTGAAGCTGCGACCGGCCCGTCTGGCGACGACGCCACCTCTGAAGCTGCGACCGGCCCGTCTGGCGACGACGCCACCTCTGAAGCTGCGACCGGCCCGTCTGGCGACGACGCCACCTCTGAAGCTGCGACCGGCCCGTCTGGCGACGACGCCACCTCTGAAGCTGCGACCGGCCCGTCTGGCGACGACGCCACCTCTGAAGCTGCGACCGGCCCGTCTGGCGACGACGCCACCTCTGAAGCTGCGACCGGCCCGTCTGGCGACGACGCCACCTCTGAAGCTGCGACCGGCCCGTCTGGCGACGACGCCACCTCTGAAGCTGCGACCGGCCCGTCTGGCGACGACGCCACCTCTGAAGCTGCGACCGGCCCGTCTGGCGACGACGCCACCTCTGAAGCTGCGACCGGCCCGTCTGGCGACGACGCCACCTCTGAAGCTGCGACCGGCCCGTCTGGCGACGACGCCACCTCTGAAGCTGCGACCGGCCCGTCTGGCGACGACGCCACCTCTGAAGCTGCGACCGGCCCGTCTGGCGACGACGCCACCTCTGAAGCTGCGACCGGCCCGTCTGGCGACGACGCCACCTCTGAAGCTGCGACCGGCCCGTCTGGCGACGACGCCACCTCTGAAGCTGCGACCGGCCCGTCTGGCGACGACGCCACCTCTGAAGCTGCGACCGGCCCGTCTGGCGACGACGCCACCTCTGAAGCTGCGACCGGCCCGTCTGGCGACGACGCCACCTCTGAAGCTGCGACCGGCCCGTCTGGCGACGACGCCACCTCTGAAGCTGCGACCGGCCCGTCTGGCGACGACGCCACCTCTGAAGCTGCGACCGGCCCGTCTGGCGACGACGCCACCTCTGAAGCTGCGACCGGCCCGTCTGGCGACGACGCCACCTCTGAAGCTGCGACCGGCCCGTCTGGCGACGACGCCACCTCTGAAGCTGCGACCGGCCCGTCTGGCGACGACGCCACCTCTGAAGCTGCGACCGGCCCGTCTGGCGACGACGCCACCTCTGAAGCTGCGACCGGCCCGTCTGGCGACGACGCCACCTCTGAAGCTGCGACCGGCCCGTCTGGCGACGACGCCACCTCTGAAGCTGCGACCGGCCCGTCTGGCGACGACGCCACCTCTGAAGCTGCGACCGGCCCGTCCGGCGACGACGCCACCTCTGAAGCTGCGACCGGCCCGTCCGGCGACGACGCCATGGATATCTGACGTGGGACATGCAAGAGTTCATGGGTACTCTAGTCCAGTGTGTAACTGCATTTGCTTGTTTTGGCTCAATTAAACATTAACTGTAATACTTGTGTCCTCTGTATTGTTTTGGTGGTTCCTACTTGGAGTTGAGGTGTATGACCTGACTTGAGTAACTGGGGTGATGGCAACATTTATTTTGCATTATATCCATGCGCCAGCAATATTACTCAGACCCCTGTGTTTTAAATTACCAATTGACTTAAGCTACATGTGCTCAGTGTTGGTCCATTTATGCTAGTAGCATCACATGATACCTCAACAGCATTTTGACGCCATTTCCGGTCACAACTTGCAGACTTGTTTACGTGTTGCGGTGTTTTGTTGCCTACTTTGCTACATGACAACTTTACGGTTTTTACTTTTTAATTACCGTTTATATTTTTGGTTTTTCCCTCAATTTTTTCACTCGTGTCAGGGTTGCGTCAATTCGAATCTGGTATCAGGATAAATATCACAATGAGGCTTTTATTAGCTAAGCAATAAGTGGTAAATGCAATTTTCGTATATATGGGCTCTGTCCCACCTCGCAGGGCAAAACAGAACTGACTTGTTCCTGACAAAGATATTTAATATACTCTGACAGTAGTTCCTGCTTCCGAGCCGGCCTGTCAGAGTAGACTGGGCGTGGTTTAGACTCACCCAGCCTATCGTTGATTGTTGGCGCAGAGGCTGGTCCCAGCCCCTTAAGCGCTTCAGCGGTCAGTCGTTGTAGCTGTGTAGAATATGCAGTTATCAGGCACCTGGCTCCTGTTATCTAACAAAAGACTGTTCTGAATGTGCCCCCCCCCAACTCATTGCACAGTTCTGTATTTTTCCATCATGAGAAAGGCCCATGGCCCTGAAACTGAACAATGGTTCAAGTCAGCTATGTTGCATAACACATACATACATCCACACAAGCCAACAGCAGATAATATTAAATCACATATGGTAACGGGCTATAGTGCATAACACAGAATCCTCATACTCCGGACGCTTTATCTGGACATGGTTCGTCAGGACCTCCAACAGCCGAAGCTAAGTAGTAACATTAACATGATGCCTTCTAATTGCAGTCGCTGTACTCATACAGGAGAACGATCGCCTTACGGTGAGGATAGCTGTGCTACAAGCCCAGCTTCAGACGCAATCGTTAGGCAAGGGTAATTTCAGTGTAGGAAAGGATGAAACAGCGTCTGTGCCACCAGTAAGTACAGATAGTAACGTTAGTATAAATCCCCTCGCACGGTCCCCGCAGCCGGACAACTTTCTCACGGTTTCTGGAGAGAAATGCTGTAGGAATGCTCAACCGGTGTCGCTCATTCAGCCGACAAACTTCAACCGGTTTTCCCCATTAAGCAGCGAGTCGGAGTCAAAGGCCGAGCCTTCTCTTGTCTCTACTCCTCCCGTTACGGGGTCAGAGACGCCGAAGCTTCCCACCATTAGCTCTGACAAATTGAAAACTCTAGTCATTGGCGACTCCATTACCCGCAGTATTAGACTTAAAACGAATAATCAGCCGACATGTCTCTGGACCTACTCACTGTCACAGTCATACTCTGGACCTAGTTTTGTCCCATGGAATAAATGTTGTGGATCTTAATGTTTTCCCTCATAATCCTGGACTATCGGACCACCATTTTATTACGTTTGCAATTGCAACAAATAATCTGCTCAGACCCCAACCAAGGAACATCAAAAGTCGTGCTATAAATTCACAGACAACACAAAGATTCCTTGATGTCCTTCCAGACTCCCTCTGTCTACCCAAGGACGCCAGAGGACAAAAATCAGTTAACCACCTAACTGAGGAACTCAATTTAACCTTGCGCAATACCCTAGATGCAGTTGCACCCCTAAAAACTAAAAACATTTCTCATAAGAAACTAGCTCCCTGGTATACAGAAAATACCCGAGCTCTGAAGCAAGCTTCCAGAAAATTGGAACGGAAATGGCGCCACACCAAACTGGAAGTCTTCCGACTAGCTTGGAAAGACAGTACCGTGCAGTATCGAAGAGCCCTTGCTGCTGCTCGATCATCCTATTTTTCCAACTTAATTGAGGAAAATAAGAACAATCCGAAATTCGTTTTTGATACTGTCGCAAAGCTAACTAAAAAGCAGCATTCCCCAAGAGAGGATGGCTTTCACCTCAGCAGTAATAAATTCATGAACTTCTTTGAGGAAAAGATGATTATTACAAAGTAAATTACGGACTCCTCTTTAAATCTGCGTATTCCTTCAAAGCTCAGTTGTCCTGAGTCTGCACAACTCTGCCAGGACCTAGGATCAAGAGAGACACTCAAGTGTTTTAGTACTATATCCCTTGACACAATGATGAAAATAATCATGGCCTCTAAACCTTCAAGCTCCATACTGGACCCTATTCCAACTAAACTACTGAAAGAGCTGTTTCCTGTGCTTGGCCCTCCTATGTTGAACATAATAAACGGCTCTCTATCCACCGGATGTGTACCAAACTCACTAAAAGTGGCAGTAATAAAGCCTCTCTTGAAAAAGCCCAACCTTGACCCAGAAAATATAAAAAACTATCGGCCTATATCGAATCTTCCATTCCTCTCAAAATGTTTAGAAAAGGCTGTTGCGCAGCCTCTGCCTTCCTCGTCAGAGGAGGAGATAGAAGAAAACTGTTACAGTCTCTGTGAATGGTTTGTCCTCTGACAAATCAACTGTAAATTTCGATGTTCCTCAAGGTTCCGTTTTAGGACCACTATTGATTTTCACTATATATTTTACCTCTTGGGGATGTCATTCGAAAACATAATGTTAACTTTCACTGCTATGCGGATGACACACAGCTGAACATTTCAATGAAACATGGTGAAGCCCCAAAATTGCCCTCGCTAGAAGCATGTGTTTCAGACATAAGGAAGTGGATGGCTGCAAACGTTCTACTTTTAAACTCGGACAAAACAGAGATGCTTGTTCTAGGTCCCAAGAAACAAAGAGATCTTCTGTTGAATCTGACAATTAATCTTAATGGCTGTACAGTCGTCTCAAATAAAACTGTGAAGGCCCTCGGCGTTACTCTGGACCCTGATCTCTCTTTTGAAGAACATATCAAGACTGTTTCAAGGACAGCTTTTTTCCATCTACGTAACATTGCAAAAATCAAACTTTCTGTCCAAAAATGATGCAGAAAAATGTATCCATGCTTTTGTCACTTCTAGGTTAGACTACTGCAATGCTCTTACTTTCCGGCTACCCGGATAAAGCACTAAATAAACTTCAGTTAGTGCTAAATACGGCTGCTAGAATCCTGACTAGAACCCCAAAAATATATCATATTACTCCAGTGCTAGCCTCCCTACACTGGCTTCCTGTCAAGGCAAGGGCTGATTTCAAGGTTTTACTGCTAACCTACAAAGCATTACATGGGCTTGCTCGTACCTATCTCTCTGATTTGGTCCTGCCGTACATACCTACACGTACGCTACGGTCACAAGACGCAGGCCTCCTAATTGCTTCTTCCACATCTTTTGGTCCCTGTCTGTTTTGCTCTCAGTGAAGTGCTACTATCCCCTTGGACTACAGGTTATTGCCGTCATAAGGTGTGCGTCTGTCTGTTGGCCGGACACTTTCTACCGTTTAGGACCTTTGTGGGTAAAGGTAAAGATGGGGTATAGCAGCAGAAGTTCCTCTGAAGTCCAGTATCTGCTGGAAGGGAACCTGGTGGTACGAGAGGATGAGTGTGGGCCTGTTGTGCTTCCCCCTATCCCTCCCTCTTCTCTCTCACTGTCTGAAAAACGTAAAACGTGGATTTGGGTACAGTGTTTATTTCCCCCTAATATCTTTGAAGATTACACCTAAAATAATTAGGAATACTTCTTTCTACTGCTGATCTGAGACCATTAGGGTTAATCATTACAGATATAAATGCAATATATGGAGTAGAAAAGATTGCCTGCCCACCAACTTGATAAGAATCAACATATGTTCTACATGGTCTATTTCTATCTGAACGTAACAACTCAATCAAGCTTGTTAATTGATCGTTAAGCCATGTTTGTCAGGTAAACTAAGGTCATTAGTGGCCTATATAAGCCTCATACAGGCCATGGGAAGACATTACCTGTTGATAACACAGACTATTTTCATGATCATGGGAGGTGTGAGAGAATTGCTGCTCGTTGTGATGACTGTGGGGGTTGTCAAAGGTTGGTTCACTAATGTTTAAGGGATTTGTTTGGTAAATATGCTTAACTTTATAAGTTGGGTATTAATATTTGACTGTCTGTATCTTCCGCGTTGGTCATCTTTTATTCTTCACTGCTATTAATATATGTAGCTATTTTGTGTGAACTCAACTTCTGTCAACACTTTCTCCTCAGTTTCTTGTTACCCTGTTGGAAAGTCCCAGAAGCAAGATCAAGTCTCTCTGCAGAGGAGACTTGGAGGTAAGTGTTTCTTTCCGCAACCCTTCTAGCTATGTTCTTTGTCACTGTCTATGGTGCTGCTGTGTTTGACACTCATTCAACAGCATAGAGTAACTCAGTCTAAATAATGTTGTCAAACCTTAACCTACATTTTTCAGAGCTGTCATCAAATGACGTCTCCATTGTGCATGCCCTGGCCTTGCTCCGATCCATAGGGTCTGACGCTAAACAAGCCAGAGAAGGTACGGCCTGAAACATATACTTTGAAAACTGTAGGGTTCATGTTGCTCAAAATTCGATTAGCAATTTGGCCTAGACCGTGTAGAACAGATGTGTTGTTGTAGAATACCCAACTGTTCCTTTTGTTTTTTCTCAAGAGTATTTAGAGACCAATGAAGTAGAATCCCAAGCTTCTCCAAACCATGGTAGCTCTCCGGCAAATGATGCCCTGTCCTCTGAGGAGAAGCTGAGGCGCATGTCCTCGGACGACGCTGAAGCTGCGACCGGCCCGTCTGGCGACGACGCCACCTCTGAAGCTGCGACCGGCCCGTCTGGCGACGACGCCACCTCTGAAGCTGCGACCGGCCCGTCTGGCGACGACGCCACCTCTGAAGCTGCGACCGGCCCGTCTGGCGACGACGCCACCTCTGAAGCTGCGACCGGCCCGTCTGGCGACGACGCCACCTCTGAAGCTGCGACCGGCCCGTCTGGCGACGACGCCACCTCTGAAGCTGCGACCGGCCCGTCTGGCGACGACGCCACCTCTGAAGCTGCGACCGGCCCGTCTGGCGACGACGCCACCTCTGAAGCTGCGACCGGCCCGTCTGGCGACGACGCCACCTCTGAAGCTGCGACCGGCCCGTCTGGCGACGACGCCACCTCTGAAGCTGCGACCGGCCCGTCTGGCGACGACGCCACCTCTGAAGCTGCGACCGGCCCGTCTGGCGACGACGCCACCTCTGAAGCTGCGACCGGCCCGTCTGGCGACGACGCCACCTCTGAAGCTGCGACCGGCCCGTCTGGCGACGACGCCACCTCTGAAGCTGCGACCGGCCCGTCTGGCGACGACGCCACCTCTGAAGCTGCGACCGGCCCGTCTGGCGACGACGCCACCTCTGAAGCTGCGACCGGCCCGTCTGGCGACGACGCCACCTCTGAAGCTGCGACCGGCCCGTCTGGCGACGACGCCACCTCTGAAGCTGCGACCGGCCCGTCTGGCGACGACGCCACCTCTGAAGCTGCGACCGGCCCGTCTGGCGACGACGCCACCTCTGAAGCTGCGACCGGCCCGTCTGGCGACGACGCCACCTCTGAAGCTGCGACCGGCCCGTCTGGCGACGACGCCACCTCTGAAGCTGCGACCGGCCCGTCTGGCGACGACGCCACCTCTGAAGCTGCGACCGGCCCGTCTGGCGACGACGCCACCTCTGAAGCTGCGACCGGCCCGTCTGGCGACGACGCCACCTCTGAAGCTGCGACCGGCCCGTCTGGCGACGACGCCACCTCTGAAGCTGCGACCGGCCCGTCTGGCGACGACGCCACCTCTGAAGCTGCGACCGGCCCGTCTGGCGACGACGCCACCTCTGAAGCTGCGACCGGCCCGTCTGGCGACGACGCCACCTCTGAAGCTGCGACCGGCCCGTCTGGCGACGACGCCACCTCTGAAGCTGCGACCGGCCCGTCTGGCGACGACGCCACCTCTGAAGCTGCGACCGGCCCGTCTGGCGACGACGCCACCTCTGAAGCTGCGACCGGCCCGTCTGGCGACGACGCCACCTCTGAAGCTGCGACCGGCCCGTCTGGCGACGACGCCACCTCTGAAGCTGCGACCGGCCCGTCTGGCGACGACGCCACCTCTGAAGCTGCGACCGGCCCGTCTGGCGACGACGCCACCTCTGAAGCTGCGACCGGCCCGTCTGGCGACGACGCCACCTCTGAAGCTGCGACCGGCCCGTCTGGCGACGACGCCACCTCTGAAGCTGCGACCGGCCCGTCCGGCGACGACGCCATGGATATCTGACGTGGGACATGCAAGAGTTCATGGGTACTCTAGTCCAGTGTGTAACTGCATTTGCTTGTTTTGGCTCAATTAAACATTAACTGTAATACTTGTGTCCTCTGTATTGTTTTGGTGGTTCCTACTTGGAGGTGAGGTGTATGACCTGACTTGAGTAACTGGGGTGATGGCAACATTTATTTTGCATTATATCCATGCGCCAGCAATATTACTCAGACCCCTGTGTTTTAAATTACCAATTGACTTAAGCTACATGTGCTCAGTGTTGGTCCATTTATGCTAGTAGCATCACATGATACCTCAACAGCATTTTGACGCCATTTCCGGTCACAACTTGCAGACTTGTTTACGTGTTGCGGTGTTTTGTTGCTACATGACAACTTTACGGTTTTTACTTTTTAATTACCGTTTATATTTTTGGTTTTTCCCTCAATTTTTTCACTCGTGTCAGGGTTGCGTCAATTCGAATCTGGTATCAGGATAAATATTACAATGAGGCTTTTATTAGCTAAGCAATAAGTGGTAAATGCAATTTTCGTATATATGGGCTCTGTCCCACCTCGCAGGGCAAAACAGAACTGACTTGTTCCTGACAAAGATATTTAATATACTCTGACAGTAGTTCCTGCTTCCGAGCCGGCCTGTCAGAGTAGACTGGGCGTGGTTTAGACTCACCCAGCCTATTGTTGGCGCAGAGGCTGGTCCCAGCCCCTTAAGCGCTTCAGCGGTCAGTCGTTGTAGCTGTGTAGAATATGCAGTTATCAGGCACCTGGCTCCTGTTATCTAACAAAAGACTGTTCTGAATGTGCCCCCCCCCAACTCATTGCACAGTTCTGTATTTTTCCATCATGAGAAAGGCCCATGGCCCTGAAACTGAACAATGGTTCAAGTCAGCTATGTTGCATAACACATACATACATCCACACAAGCCAACAGCAGATAATATTAAATCACATATGGTAACGGGCTATAGTGCATAACACAGAATCCTCATACTCCGGACGCTTTATCTGGACATGGTTCGTCAGGACCTCCAACAGCCGAAGCTAAGTAGTAACATTAACATGATGCCTTCTAATTGCAGTCGCTGTACTCATACAGGAGAACGATCGCCTTACGGTGAGGATAGCTGTGCTACAAGCCCAGCTTCAGACGCAATCGTTAGGCAAGGGTAATTTCAGTGTAGGAAAGGATGAAACAGCGTCTGTGCCACCAGTAAGTACAGATAGTAACGTTAGTATAAATCCCCTCGCACGGTCCCCGCAGCCGGACAACTTTCTCACGGTTTCTGGAGAGAAATGCTGTAGGAATGCTCAACCGGTGTCGCTCATTCAGCCGACAAACTTCAACCGGTTTTCCCCATTAAGCAGCGAGTCGGAGTCAAAGGCCGAGCCTTCTCTTGTCTCTACTCCTCCCGTTACGGGGTCAGAGACGCCGAAGCTTCCCACCATTAGCTCTGACAAATTGAAAACTCTAGTCATTGGCGACTCCATTACCCGCAGTATTAGACTTAAAACGAATAATCAGCCGACATGTCTCTGGACCTACTCACTGTCACAGTCATACTCTGGACCTAGTTTTGTCCCATGGAATAAATGTTGTGGATCTTAATGTTTTCCCTCATAATCCTGGACTATCGGACCACCATTTTATTACGTTTGCAATTGCAACAAATAATCTGCTCAGACCCCAACCAAGGAACATCAAAAGTCGTGCTATAAATTCACAGACAACACAAAGATTCCTTGATGTCCTTCCAGACTCCCTCTGTCTACCCAAGGACGCCAGAGGACAAAAATCAGTTAACCACCTAACTGAGGAACTCAATTTAACCTTGCGCAATACCCTAGATGCAGTTGCACCCCTAAAAACTAAAAACATTTCTCATAAGAAACTAGCTCCCTGGTATACAGAAAATACCCGAGCTCTGAAGCAAGCTTCCAGAAAATTGGAACGGAAATGGCGCCACACCAAACTGGAAGTCTTCCGACTAGCTTGGAAAGACAGTACCGTGCAGTATCGAAGAGCCCTTGCTGCTGCTCGATCATCCTATTTTTCCAACTTAATTGAGGAAAATAAGAACAATCCGAAATTCGTTTTTGATACTGTCGCAAAGCTAACTAAAAAGCAGCATTCCCCAAGAGAGGATGGCTTTCACCTCAGCAGTAATAAATTCATGAACTTCTTTGAGGAAAAGATGATTATTACAAAGTAAATTACGGACTCCTCTTTAAATCTGCGTATTCCTTCAAAGCTCAGTTGTCCTGAGTCTGCACAACTCTGCCAGGACCTAGGATCAAGAGAGACACTCAAGTGTTTTAGTACTATATCCCTTGACACAATGATGAAAATAATCATGGCCTCTAAACCTTCAAGCTCCATACTGGACCCTATTCCAACTAAACTACTGAAAGAGCTGTTTCCTGTGCTTGGCCCTCCTATGTTGAACATAATAAACGGCTCTCTATCCACCGGATGTGTACCAAACTCACTAAAAGTGGCAGTAATAAAGCCTCTCTTGAAAAAGCCCAACCTTGACCCAGAAAATATAAAAAACTATCGGCCTATATCGAATCTTCCATTCCTCTCAAAATGTTTAGAAAAGGCTGTTGCGCAGCCTCTGCCTTCCTCGTCAGAGGAGGAGATAGAAGAAAACTGTTACAGTCTCTGTGAATGGTTTGTCCTCTGACAAATCAACTGTAAATTTCGATGTTCCTCAAGGTTCCGTTTTAGGACCACTATTGATTTTCACTATATATTTTACCTCTTGGGGATGTCATTCGAAAACATAATGTTAACTTTCACTGCTATGCGGATGACACACAGCTGAACATTTCAATGAAACATGGTGAAGCCCCAAAATTGCCCTCGCTAGAAGCATGTGTTTCAGACATAAGGAAGTGGATGGCTGCAAACGTTCTACTTTTAAACTCGGACAAAACAGAGATGCTTGTTCTAGGTCCCAAGAAACAAAGAGATCTTCTGTTGAATCTGACAATTAATCTTAATGGCTGTACAGTCGTCTCAAATAAAACTGTGAAGGCCCTCGGCGTTACTCTGGACCCTGATCTCTCTTTTGAAGAACATATCAAGACTGTTTCAAGGACAGCTTTTTTCCATCTACGTAACATTGCAAAAATCAAACTTTCTGTCCAAAAATGATGCAGAAAAATGTATCCATGCTTTTGTCACTTCTAGGTTAGACTACTGCAATGCTCTTACTTTCCGGCTACCCGGATAAAGCACTAAATAAACTTCAGTTAGTGCTAAATACGGCTGCTAGAATCCTGACTAGAACCCCAAAAATATATCATATTACTCCAGTGCTAGCCTCCCTACACTGGCTTCCTGTCAAGGCAAGGGCTGATTTCAAGGTTTTACTGCTAACCTACAAAGCATTACATGGGCTTGCTCGTACCTATCTCTCTGATTTGGTCCTGCCGTACATACCTACACGTACGCTACGGTCACAAGACGCAGGCCTCCTAATTGCTTCTTCCACATCTTTTGGTCCCTGTCTGTTTTGCTCTCAGTGAAGTGCTACTATCCCCTTGGACTACAGGTTATTGCCGTCATAAGGTGTGCGTCTGTCTGTTGGCCGGACACTTTCTACCGTTTAGGACCTTTGTGGGTAAAGGTAAAGATGGGGTATAGCAGCAGAAGTTCCTCTGAAGTCCAGTATCTGCTGGAAGGGAACCTGGTGGTACGAGAGGATGAGTGTGGGCCTGTTGTGCTTCCCCCTATCCCTCCCTCTTCTCTCTCACTGTCTGAAAAACGTAAAACGTGGATTTGGGTACAGTGTTTATTTCCCCCTAATATCTTTGAAGATTACACCTAAAATAATTAGGAATACTTCTTTCTACTGCTGATCTGAGACCATTAGGGTTAATCATTACAGATATAAATGCAATATATGGAGTAGAAAAGATTGCCTGCCCACCAACTTGATAAGAATCAACATATGTTCTACATGGTCTATTTCTATCTGAACGTAACAACTCAATCAAGCTTGTTAATTGATCGTTAAGCCATGTTTGTCAGGTAAACTAAGGTCATTAGTGGCCTATATAAGCCTCATACAGGCCATGGGAAGACATTACCTGTTGATAACACAGACTATTTTCATGATCATGGGAGGTGTGAGAGAATTGCTGCTCGTTGTGATGACTGTGGGGGTTGTCAAAGGTTGGTTCACTAATGTTTAAGGGATTTGTTTGGTAAATATGCTTAACTTTATAAGTTGGGTATTAATATTTGACTGTCTGTATCTTCCGCGTTGGTCATCTTTTATTCTTCACTGCTATTAATATATGTAGCTATTTTGTGTGAACTCAACTTCTGTCAACACTTTCTCCTCAGTTTCTTGTTACCCTGTTGGAAAGTCCCAGAAGCAAGATCAAGTCTCTCTGCAGAGGAGACTTGGAGGTAAGTGTTTCTTTCCGCAACCCTTCTAGCTATGTTCTTTGTCACTGTCTATGGTGCTGCTGTGTTTGACACTCATTCAACAGCATAGAGTAACTCAGTCTAAATAATGTTGTCAAACCTTAACCTACATTTTTCAGAGCTGTCATCAAATGACGTCTCCATTGTGCATGCCCTGGCCTTGCTCCGATCCATAGGGTCTGACGCTAAACAAGCCAGAGAAGGTACGGCCTGAAACATATACTTTGAAAACTGTAGGGTTCATGTTGCTCAAAATTCGATTAGCAATTTGGCCTAGACCGTGTAGAACAGATGTGTTGCTGTAGAATACCCAACTGTTCCTTTTGTTTTTTTTCTCAAGAGTATTTAGAGACCAATGAAGTAGAATCCCAAGCTTCTCCAAACCATGGTAGCTCTCTGGCAAATGATGCCCTGTCCTCTGAGGAGAAGCTGAGGCGCATGTCCTCGGACGACGCCGCCTCTGAAGCTGCGACCGGCCCGTCTGGCGACGACGCCACCTCTGAAGCTGCGACCGGCCCGTCTGGCGACGACGCCACCTCTGAAGCTGCGACCGGCCCGTCTGGCGACGACGCCACCTCTGAAGCTGCGACCGGCCCGTCTGGCGACGACGCCACCTCTGAAGCTGCGACCGGCCCGTCTGGCGACGACGCCACCTCTGAAGCTGCGACCGGCCCGTCTGGCGACGACGCCACCTCTGAAGCTGCGACCGGCCCGTCTGGCGACGACGCCACCTCTGAAGCTGCGACCGGCCCGTCTGGCGACGACGCCACCTCTGAAGCTGCGACCGGCCCGTCTGGCGACGACGCCACCTCTGAAGCTGCGACCGGCCCGTCTGGCGACGACGCCACCTCTGAAGCTGCGACCGGCCCGTCTGGCGACGACGCCACCTCTGAAGCTGCGACCGGCCCGTCTGGCGACGACGCCACCTCTGAAGCTGCGACCGGCCCGTCTGGCGACGACGCCACCTCTGAAGCTGCGACCGGCCCGTCTGGCGACGACGCCACCTCTGAAGCTGCGACCGGCCCGTCTGGCGACGACGCCACCTCTGAAGCTGCGACCGGCCCGTCTGGCGACGACGCCACCTCTGAAGCTGCGACCGGCCCGTCTGGCGACGACGCCACCTCTGAAGCTGCGACCGGCCCGTCTGGCGACGACGCCACCTCTGAAGCTGCGACCGGCCCGTCTGGCGACGACGCCACCTCTGAAGCTGCGACCGGCCCGTCTGGCGACGACGCCACCTCTGAAGCTGCGACCGGCCCGTCTGGCGACGACGCCACCTCTGAAGCTGCGACCGGCCCGTCTGGCGACGACGCCACCTCTGAAGCTGCGACCGGCCCGTCTGGCGACGACGCCACCTCTGAAGCTGCGACCGGCCCGTCTGGCGACGACGCCACCTCTGAAGCTGCGACCGGCCCGTCTGGCGACGACGCCACCTCTGAAGCTGCGACCGGCCCGTCTGGCGACGACGCCACCTCTGAAGCTGCGACCGGCCCGTCTGGCGACGACGCCACCTCTGAAGCTGCGACCGGCCCGTCTGGCGACGACGCCACCTCTGAAGCTGCGACCGGCCCGTCTGGCGACGACGCCACCTCTGAAGCTGCGACCGGCCCGTCTGGCGACGACGCCACCTCTGAAGCTGCGACCGGCCCGTCTGGCGACGACGCCACCTCTGAAGCTGCGACCGGCCCGTCTGGCGACGACGCCACCTCTGAAGCTGCGACCGGCCCGTCTGGCGACGACGCCACCTCTGAAGCTGCGACCGGCCCGTCTGGCGACGACGCCACCTCTGAAGCTGCGACCGGCCCGTCTGGCGACGACGCCACCTCTGAAGCTGCGACCGGCCCGTCTGGCGACGACGCCACCTCTGAAGCTGCGACCGGCCCGTCTGGCGACGACGCCACCTCTGAAGCTGCGACCGGCCCGTCTGGCGACGACGCCACCTCTGAAGCTGCGACCGGCCCGTCTGGCGACGACGCCACCTCTGAAGCTGCGACCGGCCCGTCTGGCGACGACGCCACCTCTGAAGCTGCGACCGGCCCGTCTGGCGACGACGCCACCTCTGAAGCTGCGACCGGCCCGTCTGGCGACGACGCCACCTCTGAAGCTGCGACCGGCCCGTCTGGCGACGACGCCACCTCTGAAGCTGCGACCGGCCCGTCTGGCGACGACGCCACCTCTGAAGCTGCGACCGGCCCGTCTGGCGACGGCGCCACCTCTGAAGCTGCGACCGGCCCGTCTGGCGACGGCGCCACCTCTGAAGCTGCGACCGGCCCGTCTGGCGACGGCGCCACCTCTGAAGCTGCGACCGGCCCGTCTGGCGACGGCGCCACCTCTGACGCTGCGACCGGCCCGTCTGGCGACGGCGCCACCTCTGACGCTGCGACCGGCCCGTCTGGCGACGGCGCCACCTCTGACGCTGCGACCGGCCCGTCTGGCGACGACGCCACCTCTGACGCTGCGACCGGCCCGTCTGGCGACGACGCCACCTCTGACGCTGCGACCGGCCCGTCTGGCGACGACGCCACCTCTGACGCTGCGACCGGCCCGTCTGGCGACGGCGCCACCTCTGAAGCTGCGACCGGCCCGTCTGGCGACGGCGCCACCTCTGAAGCTGCGACCGGCCCGTCTGGCGACGGCGCCACCTCTGAAGCTGCGACCGGCCCGTCTGGCGACGGCGCCACCTCTGAAGCTGCGACCGGCCCGTCTGGCGACGGCGCCACCTCTGAAGCTGCGACCGGCCCGTCTGGCGACGACGCCACCTCTGAAGCTGCGACCGGCCCGTCTGGCGACGACGCCACCTCTGAAGCTGCGACCGGCCCGTCTGGCGACGGCGCCACCTCTGAAGCTGCGACCGGCCCGTCTGGCGACGGCGCCACCTCTGAAGCTGCGACCGGCCCG
This sequence comes from Oncorhynchus mykiss, assembly GCF_057628025.1. NCBI lineage: Eukaryota > Metazoa > Chordata > Actinopteri > Salmoniformes > Salmonidae > Oncorhynchus > Oncorhynchus mykiss. The sequence continues at coordinate 13,114,956 of NC_143024.1, forward strand.
TCTGGCGACGGCGCCACCTCTGAAGCTGCGACCGGCCCGTCTGGCGACGGCGCCACCTCTGAAGCTGCGACCGGCCCGTCTGGCGACGGCGCCACCTCTGAAGCTGCGACCGGCCCGTCTGGCGACGGCGCCACCTCTGAAGCTGCGACCGGCCCGTCTGGCGACGGCGCCACCTCTGAAGCTGCGACCGGCCCGTCTGGCGACGGCGCCACCTCTGAAGCTGCGACCGGCCCGTCTGGCGACGGCGCCACCTCTGAAGCTGCGACCGGCCCGTCTGGCGACGGCGCCACCTCTGAAGCTGCGACCGGCCCGTCTGGCGACGACGCCACCTCTGAAGCTGCGACCGGCCCGTCTGGCGACGACGCCACCTCTGACGCTGCGACCGGCCCGTCTGGCGACGACGCCACCTCTGACGCTGCGACCGGCCCGTCTGGCGACGACGCCACCTCTGACGCTGCGACCGGCCCGTCTGGCGACGACGCCACCTCTGACGCTGCGACCGGCCCGTCTGGCGACGACGCCACCTCTGACGCTGCGACCGGCCCGTCTGGCGACGACGCCACCTCTGACGCTGCGACCGGCCCGTCTGGCGACGACGCCACCTCTGACGCTGCGACCGGCCCGTCTGGCGACGACGCCACCTCTGACGCTGCGACCGGCCCGTCTGGCGACGACGCCACCTCTGACGCTGCGACCGTTCCGTCTGGCGACGACGCCACCTCTGACGCTGCGACCGGCCCGTCTGGCGACGACGCCACCTCTGACGCTGCGACCGGCCCGTCTGGCGACGACGCCACCTCTGACGCTGCGACCGGCCCGTCTGGCGACGACGCCACCTCTGACGCTGCGACCGGCCCGTCTGGCGACGACGCCACCTCTGACGCTGCGACCGGCCCGTCTGGCGACGACGCCACCTCTGACGCTGCGACCGGCCCGTCTGGCGACGACGCCACCTCTGACGCTGCGACCGGCCCGTCTGGCGACGACGCCACCTCTGACGCTGCGACCGGCCCGTCTGGCGACGACGCCACCTCTGACGCTGCGACCGGCCCGTCTGGCGACGACGCCACCTCTGACGCTGCGACCGGCCCGTCTGGCGACGACGCCACCTCTGACGCTGCGACCGGCCCGTCTGGCGACGACGCCACCTCTGACGCTGCGACCGGCCCGTCTGGCGACGACGCCACCTCTGACGCTGCGACCGGCCCGTCTGGCGACGACGCCACCTCTGACGCTGCGACCGGCCCGTCTGGCGACGACGCCACCTCTGAAGCTGCGACCGGCCCGTCTGGCGACGACGCCACCTCTGAAGCTGCGACCGGCCCGTCTGGCGACGACGCCACCTCTGAAGCTGCGACCGGCCCGTCTGGCGACGACGCCACCTCTGAAGCTGCGACCGGCCCGTCTGGCGACGACGCCACCTCTGAAGCTGCGACCGGCCCGTCTGGCGACGACGCCACCTCTGAAGCTGCGACCGGCCCGTCTGGCGACGACGCCACCTCTGAAGCTGCGACCGGCCCGTCTGGCGACGACGCCACCTCTGAAGCTGCGACCGGCACGTCTGGCGACGACGCCACCTCTGAAGCTGCGACCGGCCCGTCTGGCGACGACGCCACCTCTGAAGCTGCGACCGGCCCGTCTGGCGACGACGCCACCTCTGAAGCTGCGACCGGCCCGTCTGGCGACGACGCCACCTCTGAAGCTGCGACCGGCCCGTCTGGCGACGACGCCACCTCTGAAGCTGCGACCGGCCCGTCTGGCGACGACGCCACCTCTGAAGCTGCGACCGGCCCGTCTGGCGACGACGCCACCTCTGAAGCTGCGACCGGCCCGTCTGGCGACGACGCCACCTCTGAAGCTGCGACCGGCCCGTCTGGCGACGACGCCACCTCTGAAGCTGCGACCGGCCCGTCTGGCGACGACGCCACCTCTGAAGCTGCGACCGGCCCGTCTGGCGACGACGCCACCTCTGAAGCTGCGACCGGCCCGTCTGGCGACGACGCCACCTCTGAAGCTGCGACCGGCCCGTCTGGCGACGACGCCACCTCTGAAGCTGCGACCGGCCCGTCTGGCGACGACGCCACCTCTGAAGCTGCGACCGGCCCGTCTGGCGACGACGCCACCTCTGAAGCTGCGACCGGCCCGTCTGGCGACGACGCCACCTCTGAAGCTGCGACCGGCCCGTCTGGCGACGACGCCACCTCTGAAGCTGCGACCGGCCCGTCTGGCGACGACGCCACCTCTGAAGCTGCGACCGGACCGTCTGGCGACGACGCCACCTCTGAAGCTGCGACCGGACCGTCTGGCGACGACGCCACCTCTGAAGCTGCGACCGGCCCGTCTGGCGACGACGCCACCTCTGAAGCTGCGACCGGCCCGTCCGGCGACGACGCCATGGATATCTGACGTGGGACATGCAAGAGTTCATGGGTACTCTAGTCCAGTGTGTAACTGCATTTGCTTGTTTTGGCTCAATTAAACATTAACTGTAATACTTGTGTCCTCTGTATTGTTTTGGTGGTTCCTACTTGGAGGTGAGGTGTATGACCTGACTTGAGTAACTGGGGTGATGGCAACATTTATTTTGCATTATATCCATGCGCCAGCAATATTACTCAGACCCCTGTGTTTTAAATTACCAATTGACTTAAGCTACATGTGCTCAGTGTTGGTCCATTTATGCTAGTAGCATCACATGATACCTCAACAGCATTTTGACGCCATTTCCGGTCACAACTTGCAGACTTGTTTACGTGTTGCGGTGTTTTGTTGCTACATGACAACTTTACGGTTTTTACTTTTTAATTACCGTTTATATTTTTGGTTTTTCCCTAAATTTTTTCACTCGTGTCAGGGTTGCGTCAATTCGAATCTGGTATCAGGATAAATATCACAATGAGGCTTTTATTAGCTAAGCAATAAGTGGTAAATGCAATTTTCGTATATATGGGCTCTGTCCCACCTCGCAGGGCAAAACAGAACTGACTTGTTCCTGACAAAGATATTTAATATACTCTGACAGTAGTTCCTGCTTCCGAGCCGGCCTGTCAGAGTAGACTGGGCGTGGTTTAGACTCACCCAGCCTATCGTTGATTGTTGGCGCAGAGGCTGGTCCCAGCCCCTTAAGCGCTTCAGCGGTCAGTCGTTGTAGCTGTGTAGAATATGCAGTTATCAGGCACCTGGCTCCTGTTATCTAACAAAAGACTGTTCTGAATGTGCCCCCCCCCAACTCATTGCACAGTTCTGTATTTTTCCATCATGAGAAAGGCCCATGGCCCTGAAACTGAACAATGGTTCAAGTCAGCTATGTTGCATAACACATACATACATCCACACAAGCCAACAGCAGATAATATTAAATCACATATGGTAACGGGCTATAGTGCATAACACAGAATCCTCATACTCCGGACGCTTTATCTGGACATGGTTCGTCAGGACCTCCAACAGCCGAAGCTAAGTAGTAACATTAACATGATGCCTTCTAATTGCAGTCGCTGTACTCATACAGGAGAACGATCGCCTTACGGTGAGGATAGCTGTGCTACAAGCCCAGCTTCAGACGCAATCGTTAGGCAAGGGTAATTTCAGTGTAGGAAAGGATGAAACAGCGTCTGTGCCACCAGTAAGTACAGATAGCAACGTTAGTATAAATCCCCTCGCACGGTCCCCGCAGCCGGACAACTTTCTCACGGTTTCTGGAGAGAAATGCTGTAGGAATGCTCAACCGGTGTCGCTCATTCAGCCGACAAACTTCGACCGGTTTTCCCCATTAAGCAGCGAGTCGGAGTCAAAGGCCGAGCCTTCTCTTGTCTCTACTCCTCCCGTTACGGGGTCAGAGACGCCGAAGCTTCCCACCATTAGCTCTGACAAATTGAAAACTCTAGTCATTGGCGACTCCATTACCCGCAGTATTAGACTTAAAACGAATAATCAGCCGACATGTCTCTGGACCTACTCACTGTCACAGTCATACTCTGGACCTAGTTTTGTCCCATGGAATAAATGTTGTGGATCTTAATGTTTTCCCTCATAATCCTGGACTATCGGACCACCATTTTATTACGTTTGCAATTGCAACAAATAATCTGCTCAGACCCCAACCAAGGAACATCAAAAGTCGTGCTATAAATTCACAGACAACACAAAGATTCCTTGATGTCCTTCCAGACTCCCTCTGTCTACCCAAGGACGCCAGAGGACAAAAATCAGTTAACCACCTAACTGAGGAACTCAATTTAACCTTGCGCAATACCCTAGATGCAGTTGCACCCCTAAAAACTAAAAACATTTCTCATAAGAAACTAGCTCCCTGGTATACAGAAAATACCCGAGCTCTGAAGCAAGCTTCCAGAAAATTGGAACGGAAATGGCGCCACACCAAACTGGAAGTCTTCCGACTAGCTTGGAAAGACAGTACCGTGCAGTATCGAAGAGCCCTTGCTGCTGCTCGATCATCCTATTTTTCCAACTTAATTGAGGAAAATAAGAACAATCCGAAATTCGTTTTTGATACTGTCGCAAAGCTAACTAAAAAGCAGCATTCCCCAAGAGAGGATGGCTTTCACCTCAGCAGTAATACATTCATGAACTTCTTTGAGGAAAAGATGATTATTACAAAGTAAATTACGGACTCATCTTTAAATCTGCGTATTCCTTCAAAGCTCAGTTGTCCTGAGTCTGCACAACTCTGCCAGGACCTAGGATCAAGAGAGACACTCAAGTGTTTTAGTACTATATCCCTTGACACAATGATGAAAATAATCATGGCCTCTAAACCTTCAAGCTCCATACTGGACCCTATTCCAACTAAACTACTGAAAGAGCTGTTTCCTGTGCTTGGCCCTCCTATGTTGAACATAATAAACGGCTCTCTATCCACCGGATGTGTACCAAACTCACTAAAAGTGGCAGTAATAAAGCCTCTCTTGAAAAAGCCAAACCTTGACCCAGAAAATATAAAAAACTATCGGCCTATATCGAATCTTCCATTCCTCTCAAAATGTTTAGAAAAGGCTGTTGCGCAGCCTCTGCCTTCCTCGTCAGAGGAGGAGATAGAAGAAAACTGTTACAGTCTCTGTGAATGGTTTGTCCTCTGACAAATCAACTGTAAATTTCGATGTTCCTCAAGGTTCCGTTTTAGGACCACTATTGATTTTCACTATATATTTTACCTCTTGGGGATGTCATTCGAAAACATAATGTTAACTTTCACTGCTATGCGGATGACACACAGCTGAACATTTCAATGAAACATGGTGAAGCCCCAAAATTGCCCTCGCTAGAAGCATGTGTTTCAGACATAAGGAAGTGGATGGCTGCAAACGTTCTACTTTTAAACTCGGACAAAACAGAGATGCTTGTTCTAGGTCCCAAGAAACAAAGAGATCTTCTGTTGAATCTGACAATTAATCTTAATGGCTGTACAGTCGTCTCAAATAAAACTGTGAAGGCCCTCGGCGTTACTCTGGACCCTGATCTCTCTTTTGAAGAACATATCAAGACTGTTTCAAGGACAGCTTTTTTCCATCTACGTAACATTGCAAAAATCAAACTTTCTGTCCAAAAATGATGCAGAAAAATGTATCCATGCTTTTGTCACTTCTAGGTTAGACTACTGCAATGCTCTTACTTTCCGGCTACCCGGATAAAGCACTAAATAAACTTCAGTTAGTGCTAAATACGGCTGCTAGAATCCTGACTAGAACCCCAAAAATATATCATATTACTCCAGTGCTAGCCTCCCTACACTGGCTTCCTGTCAAGGCAAGGGCTGATTTCAAGGTTTTACTGCTAACCTACAAAGCATTACATGGGCTTGCTCGTACCTATCTCTCTGATTTGGTCCTGCCGTACATACCTACACGTACGCTACGGTCACAAGACGCAGGCCTCCTAATTGCTTCTTCCACAGCTTTTGGTCCCTGTCTGTTTTGCTCTCAGTGAAGTGCTACTATCCCCTTGGACTACAGGTTATTGCCGTCATAAGGTGTGCGTCTGTCTGTTGGCCGGACACTTTCTACCGTTTAGGACCTTTGTGGGTAAAGGTAAAGATGGGGTATAGCAGCAGAAGTTCCTCTGAAGTCCAGTATCTGCTGGAAGGGAACCTGGTGGTACGAGAGGATGAGTGTGGGCCTGTTGTGCTTCCCCCTATCCCTCCCTCTTCTCTCTCACTGTCTGAAAAACGTAAAACGTGGATTTGGGTACAGTGTTTATTTCCCCCTAATATCTTTGAAGATTACACCTAAAATAATTAGGAATACTTCTTTCTACTGCTGATCTGAGACCATTAGGGTTAATCATTACAGATATAAATGCAATATATGGAGTAGAAAAGATTGCCTGCCCACCAACTTGATAAGAATCAACATATGTTCTACATGGTCTATTTCTATCTGAACGTAACAACTCAATCAAGCTTGTTAATTGATCGTTAAGCCATGTTTGTCAGGTAAACTAAGGTCATTAGTGGCCTATATAAGCCTCATACAGGCCATGGGAAGACATTACCTGTTGATAACACAGACTATTTTCATGATCATGGGAGGTGTGAGAGAATTGCTGCTCGTTGTGATGACTGTGGGGGTTGTCAAAGGTTGGTTCACTAATGTTTAAGGGATTTGTTTGGTAAATATGCTTAACTTTATAAGTTGGGTATTAATATTTGACTGTCTGTATCTTCCGCGTTGGTCATCTTTTATTCTTCACTGCTATTAATATATGTAGCTATTTTGTGTGAACTCAACTTCTGTCAACACTTTCTCCTCAGTTTCTTGTTACCCTGTTGGAAAGTCCCAGAAGCAAGATCAAGTCTCTCTGCAGAGGAGACTTGGAGGTAAGTGTTTCTTTCCGCAACCCTTCTAGCTATGTTCTTTGTCACTGTCTATGGTGCTGCTGTGTTTGACACTCATTCAACAGCATAGAGTAACTCAGTCTAAATAATGTTGTCAAACCTTAACCTACATTTTTCAGAGCTGTCATCAAATGACGTCTCCATTGTGCATGCCCTGGCCTTGCTCCGATCCATAGGGTCTGACGCTAAACAAGCCAGAGAAGGTACGGCCTGAAACATATACTTTGAAAACTGTAGGGTTCATGTTGCTCAAAATTCGATTAGCAATTTGGCCTAGACCGTGTAGAACAGATGTGTTGCTGTAGAATACCCAACTGTTCCTTTTGTTTTTTTCTCAAGAGTATTTAGAGACCAATGAAGTAGAATCCCAAGCTTCTCCAAACCATGGTAGCTCTCCGGCAAATGATGCCCTGTCCTCTGAGGAGAAGCTGAGGCGCATGTCCTCGGACGACGCCGCCACCTCTGAAGCTGCGACCGGCCCGTCTGGCGACGACGCCACCTCTGAAGCTGCGACCGGCCCGTCTGGCGACGACGCCACCTCTGAAGCTGCGACCGGCCCGTCTGGCGACGACGCCACCTCTGAAGCTGCGACCGGCCCGTCTGGCGACGACGCCACCTCTGAAGCTGCGACCGGCCCGTCTGGCGACGACGCCACCTCTGAAGCTGCGACCGGCCCGTCTGGCGACGACGCCACCTCTGAAGCTGCGACCGGCCCGTCTGGCGACGACGCCACCTCTGAAGCTGCGACCGGCCCGTCTGGCGACGACGCCACCTCTGAAGCTGCGACCGGCCCGTCTGGCGACGACGCCACCTCTGAAGCTGCGACCGGCCCGTCTGGCGACGACGCCACCTCTGAAGCTGCGACCGGCCCGTCTGGCGACGACGCCACCTCTGAAGCTGCGACCGGCCCGTCTGGCGACGACGCCACCTCTGAAGCTGCGACCGGCCCGTCTGGCGACGACGCCACCTCTGAAGCTGCGACCGGCCCGTCTGGCGACGACGCCACCTCTGAAGCTGCGACCGGCCCGTCTGGCGACGACGCCACCTCTGAAGCTGCGACCGGCCCGTCTGGCGACGACGCCACCTCTGAAGCTGCGACCGGCCCGTCTGGCGACGACGCCACCTCTGAAGCTGCGACCGGCCCGTCTGGCGACGACGCCACCTCTGAAGCTGCGACCGGCCCGTCTGGCGACGACGCCACCTCTGAAGCTGCGACCGGCCCGTCTGGCGACGACGCCACCTCTGAAGCTGCGACCGGCCCGTCTGGCGACGACGCCACCTCTGAAGCTGCGACCGGCCCGTCTGGCGACGACGCCACCTCTGAAGCTGCGACCGGCCCGTCTGGCGACGACGCCACCTCTGAAGCTGCGACCGGCCCGTCTGGCGACGACGCCACCTCTGAAGCTGCGACCGGCCCGTCTGGCGACGACGCCACCTCTGAAGCTGCGACCGGCCCGTCTGGCGACGACGCCACCTCTGAAGCTGCGACCGGCCCGTCTGGCGACGACGCCACCTCTGAAGCTGCGACCGGCCCGTCTGGCGACGACGCCACCTCTGAAGCTGCGACCGGCCCGTCTGGCGACGACGCCACCTCTGAAGCTGCGACCGGCCCGTCTGGCGACGACGCCACCTCTGAAGCTGCGACCGGCCCGTCTGGCGACGACGCCACCTCTGAAGCTGCGACCGGCCCGTCTGGCGACGACGCCACCTCTGAAGCTGCGACCGGCCCGTCTGGCGACGACGCCACCTCTGAAGCTGCGACCGGCCCGTCTGGCGACGACGCCACCTCTGAAGCTGCGACCGGCCCGTCTGGCGACGACGCCACCTCTGAAGCTGCGACCGGCCCGTCTGGCGACGACGCCACCTCTGAAGCTGCGACCGGCCCGTCTGGCGACGACGCCACCTCTGAAGCTGCGACCGGCCCGTCTGGCGACGACGCCACCTCTGAAGCTGCGACCGGCCCGTCTGGCGACGACGCCACCTCTGAAGCTGCGACCGGCCCGTCTGGCGACGACGCCACCTCTGAAGCTGCGACCGGCCCGTCTGGCGACGACGCCACCTCTGAAGCTGCGACCGGCCCGTCTGGCGACGACGCCACCTCTGAAGCTGCGACCGGCCCGTCTGGCGACGACGCCACCTCTGAAGCTGCGACCGGCCCGTCTGGCGACGACGCCACCTCTGAAGCTGCGACCGGCCCGTCTGGCGACGACGCCACCTCTGAAGCTGCGACCGGCCCGTCTGGCGACGACGCCACCTCTGAAGCTGCGACCGGCCCGTCCGGCGACGACGCCACCTCTGAAGCTGCGACCGGCCCGTCCGGCGACGACGCCATGGATATCTGACGTGGGACATGCAAGAGTTCATGGGTACTCTAGTCCAGTGTGTAACTGCATTTGCTTGTTTTGGCTCAATTAAACATTAACTGTAATACTTGTGTCCTCTGTATTGTTTTGGTGGTTCCTACTTGGAGGTGAGGTGTATGACCTGACTTGAGTAACTGGGGTGATGGCAACATTTATTTTGCATTATATCCATGCGCCAGCAATATTACTCAGACCCCTGTGTTTTAAATTACCAATTGACTTAAGCTACATGTGCTCAGTGTTGGTCCATTTATGCTAGTAGCATCACATGATACCTCAACAGCATTTTGACGCCATTTCCGGTCACAACTTGCAGACTTGTTTACGTGTTGCGGTGTTTTGTTGCTACATGACAACTTTACGGTTTTTACTTTTTAATTACCGTTTATATTTTTGGTTTTTCCCTAAATTTTTTCACTCGTGTCAGGGTTGCGTCAATTCGAATCTGGTATCAGGATAAATATCACAATGAGGCTTTTATTAGCTAAGCAATAAGTGGTAAATGCAATTTTCGTATATATGGGCTCTGTCCCACCTCGCAGGGCAAAACAGAACTGACTTGTTCCTGACAAAGATATTTAATATACTCTGACAGTAGTTCCTGCTTCCGAGCCGGCCTGTCAGAGTAGACTGGGCGTGGTTTAGACTCACCCAGCCTATCGTTGATTGTTGGCGCAGAGGCTGGTCCCAGCCCCTTAAGCGCTTCAGCGGTCAGTCGTTGTAGCTGTGTAGAATATGCAGTTATCAGGCACCTGGCTCCTGTTATCTAACAAAAGACTGTTCTGAATGTGCCCCCCCCCAACTCATTGCACAGTTCTGTATTTTTCCATCATGAGAAAGGCCCATGGCCCTGAAACTGAACAATGGTTCAAGTCAGCTATGTTGCATAACACATACATACATCCACACAAGCCAACAGCAGATAATATTAAATCACATATGGTAACGGGCTATAGTGCATAACACAGAATCCTCATACTCCGGACGCTTTATCTGGACATGGTTCGTCAGGACCTCCAACAGCCGAAGCTAAGTAGTAACATTAACATGATGCCTTCTAATTGCAGTCGCTGTACTCATACAGGAGAACGATCGCCTTACGGTGAGGATAGCTGTGCTACAAGCCCAGCTTCAGACGCAATCGTTAGGCAAGGGTAATTTCAGTGTAGGAAAGGATGAAACAGCGTCTGTGCCACCAGTAAGTACAGATAGCAACGTTAGTATAAATCCCCTCGCACGGTCCCCGCAGCCGGACAACTTTCTCACGGTTTCTGGAGAGAAATGCTGTAGGAATGCTCAACCGGTGTCGCTCATTCAGCCGACAAACTTCGACCGGTTTTCCCCATTAAGCAGCGAGTCGGAGTCAAAGGCCGAGCCTTCTCTTGTCTCTACTCCTCCCGTTACGGGGTCAGAGACGCCGAAGCTTCCCACCATTAGCTCTGACAAATTGAAAACTCTAGTCATTGGCGACTCCATTACCCGCAGTATTAGACTTAAAACGAATAATCAGCCGACATGTCTCTGGACCTACTCACTGTCACAGTCATACTCTGGACCTAGTTTTGTCCCATGGAATAAATGTTGTGGATCTTAATGTTTTCCCTCATAATCCTGGACTATCGGACCACCATTTTATTACGTTTGCAATTGCAACAAATAATCTGCTCAGACCCCAACCAAGGAACATCAAAAGTCGTGCTATAAATTCACAGACAACACAAAGATTCCTTGATGTCCTTCCAGACTCCCTCTGTCTACCCAAGGACGCCAGAGGACAAAAATCAGTTAACCACCTAACTGAGGAACTCAATTTAACCTTGCGCAATACCCTAGATGCAGTTGCACCCCTAAAAACTAAAAACATTTCTCATAAGAAACTAGCTCCCTGGTATACAGAAAATACCCGAGCTCTGAAGCAAGCTTCCAGAAAATTGGAACGGAAATGGCGCCACACCAAACTGGAAGTCTTCCGACTAGCTTGGAAAGACAGTACCGTGCAGTATCGAAGAGCCCTTGCTGCTGCTCGATCATCCTATTTTTCCAACTTAATTGAGGAAAATAAGAACAATCCGAAATTCGTTTTTGATACTGTCGCAAAGCTAACTAAAAAGCAGCATTCCCCAAGAGAGGATGGCTTTCACCTCAGCAGTAATACATTCATGAACTTCTTTGAGGAAAAGATGATTATTACAAAGTAAATTACGGACTCATCTTTAAATCTGCGTATTCCTTCAAAGCTCAGTTGTCCTGAGTCTGCACAACTCTGCCAGGACCTAGGATCAAGAGAGACACTCAAGTGTTTTAGTACTATATCCCTTGACACAATGATGAAAATAATCATGGCCTCTAAACCTTCAAGCTCCATACTGGACCCTATTCCAACTAAACTACTGAAAGAGCTGTTTCCTGTGCTTGGCCCTCCTATGTTGAACATAATAAACGGCTCTCTATCCACCGGATGTGTACCAAACTCACTAAAAGTGGCAGTAATAAAGCCTCTCTTGAAAAAGCCAAACCTTGACCCAGAAAATATAAAAAACTATCGGCCTATATCGAATCTTCCATTCCTCTCAAAATGTTTAGAAAAGGCTGTTGCGCAGCCTCTGCCTTCCTCGTCAGAGGAGGAGATAGAAGAAAACTGTTACAGTCTCTGTGAATGGTTTGTCCTCTGACAAATCAACTGTAAATTTCGATGTTCCTCAAGGTTCCGTTTTAGGACCACTATTGATTTTCACTATATATTTTACCTCTTGGGGATGTCATTCGAAAACATAATGTTAACTTTCACTGCTATGCGGATGACACACAGCTGAACATTTCAATGAAACATGGTGAAGCCCCAAAATTGCCCTCGCTAGAAGCATGTGTTTCAGACATAAGGAAGTGGATGGCTGCAAACGTTCTACTTTTAAACTCGGACAAAACAGAGATGCTTGTTCTAGGTCCCAAGAAACAAAGAGATCTTCTGTTGAATCTGACAATTAATCTTAATGGCTGTACAGTCGTCTCAAATAAAACTGTGAAGGCCCTCGGCGTTACTCTGGACCCTGATCTCTCTTTTGAAGAACATATCAAGACTGTTTCAAGGACAGCTTTTTTCCATCTACGTAACATTGCAAAAATCAAACTTTCTGTCCAAAAATGATGCAGAAAAATGTATCCATGCTTTTGTCACTTCTAGGTTAGACTACTGCAATGCTCTTACTTTCCGGCTACCCGGATAAAGCACTAAATAAACTTCAGTTAGTGCTAAATACGGCTGCTAGAATCCTGACTAGAACCCCAAAAATATATCATATTACTCCAGTGCTAGCCTCCCTACACTGGCTTCCTGTCAAGGCAAGGGCTGATTTCAAGGTTTTACTGCTAACCTACAAAGCATTACATGGGCTTGCTCGTACCTATCTCTCTGATTTGGTCCTGCCGTACATACCTACACGTACGCTACGGTCACAAGACGCAGGCCTCCTAATTGCTTCTTCCACAGCTTTTGGTCCCTGTCTGTTTTGCTCTCAGTGAAGTGCTACTATCCCCTTGGACTACAGGTTATTGCCGTCATAAGGTGTGCGTCTGTCTGTTGGCCGGACACTTTCTACCGTTTAGGACCTTTGTGGGTAAAGGTAAAGATGGGGTATAGCAGCAGAAGTTCCTCTGAAGTCCAGTATCTGCTGGAAGGGAACCTGGTGGTACGAGAGGATGAGTGTGGGCCTGTTGTGCTTCCCCCTATCCCTCCCTCTTCTCTCTCACTGTCTGAAAAACGTAAAACGTGGATTTGGGTACAGTGTTTATTTCCCCCTAATATCTTTGAAGATTACACCTAAAATAATTAGGAATACTTCTTTCTACTGCTGATCTGAGACCATTAGGGTTAATCATTACAGATATAAATGCAATATATGGAGTAGAAAAGATTGCCTGCCCACCAACTTGATAAGAATCAACATATGTTCTACATGGTCTATTTCTATCTGAACGTAACAACTCAATCAAGCTTGTTAATTGATCGTTAAGCCATGTTTGTCAGGTAAACTAAGGTCATTAGTGGCCTATATAAGCCTCATACAGGCCATGGGAAGACATTACCTGTTGATAACACAGACTATTTTCATGATCATGGGAGGTGTGAGAGAATTGCTGCTCGTTGTGATGACTGTGGGGGTTGTCAAAGGTTGGTTCACTAATGTTTAAGGGATTTGTTTGGTAAATATGCTTAACTTTATAAGTTGGGTATTAATATTTGACTGTCTGTATCTTCCGCGTTGGTCATCTTTTATTCTTCACTGCTATTAATATATGTAGCTATTTTGTGTGAACTCAACTTCTGTCAACACTTTCTCCTCAGTTTCTTGTTACCCTGTTGGAAAGTCCCAGAAGCAAGATCAAGTCTCTCTGCAGAGGAGACTTGGAGGTAAGTGTTTCTTTCCGCAACCCTTCTAGCTATGTTCTTTGTCACTGTCTATGGTGCTGCTGTGTTTGACACTCATTCAACAGCATAGAGTAACTCAGTCTAAATAATGTTGTCAAACCTTAACCTACATTTTTCAGAGCTGTCGTCAAATGACGTCTCCATTGTGCATGCCCTGGCCTTGCTCCGATCCATAGGGTCTGACGCTAAACAAGCCAGAGAAGGTACGGCCTGAAACATATACTTTGAAAACTGTAGGGTTCATGTTGCTCAAAATTCGATTAGCAATTTGGCCTAGACCGTGTAGAACAGATGTGTTGCTGTAGAATAACCAACTGTTCCTTTTGTTTTTTTCTCAAGAGTATTTAGAGACCAATGAAGTAGAATCCCAAGCTTCTCCAAACCATGGTAGCTCTCCGGCAAATGATGCCCTGTCCTCTGAGGAGAAGCTGAGGCGCATGTCCTCGGACGACGACGCCACCTCTGAAGCTGCGACCGGCCCGTCTGGCGACGACGCCACCTCTGAAGCTGCGACCGGCCCGTCTGGCGACGACGCCACCTCTGAAGCTGCGACCGGCCCGTCTGGCGACGACGCCACCTCTGAAGCTGCGACCGGCCCGTCTGGCGACGACGCCACCTCTGAAGCTGCGACCGGCCCGTCTGGCGACGACGCCACCTCTGAAGCTGCGACCGGCCCGTCTGGCGACGACGCCACCTCTGAAGCTGCGACCGGCCCGTCTGGCGACGACGCCACCTCTGAAGCTGCGACCGGCCCGTCTGGCGACGACGCCACCTCTGAAGCTGCGACCGGCCCGTCTGGCGACGACGCCACCTCTGAAGCTGCGACCGGCCCGTCTGGCGACGACGCCACCTCTGAAGCTGCGACCGGCCCGTCTGGCGACGACGCCACCTCTGAAGCTGCGACCGGCCCGTCTGGCGACGACGCCACCTCTGAAGCTGCGACCGGCCCGTCTGGCGACGACGCCACCTCTGAAGCTGCGACCGGCCCGTCTGGCGACGACGCCACCTCTGAAGCTGCGACCGGCCCGTCTGGCGACGACGCCACCTCTGAAGCTGCGACCGGCCCGTCTGGCGACGACGCCACCTCTGAAGCTGCGACCGGCCCGTCTGGCGACGACGCCACCTCTGAAGCTGCGACCGGCCCGTCTGGCGACGACGCCACCTCTGAAGCTGCGACCGGCCCGTCTGGCGACGACGCCACCTCTGAAGCTGCGACCGGCCCGTCTGGCGACGACGCCACCTCTGAAGCTGCGACCGGCCCGTCTGGCGACGACGCCACCTCTGAAGCTGCGACCGGCCCGTCTGGCGACGACGCCACCTCTGAAGCTGCGACCGGCCCGTCTGGCGACGACGCCACCTCTGAAGCTGCGACCGGCCCGTCTGGCGACGACGCCACCTCTGAAGCTGCGACCGGCCCGTCTGGCGACGACGCCACCTCTGAAGCTGCGACCGGCCCGTCTGGCGACGACGCCACCTCTGAAGCTGCGACCGGCCCGTCTGGCGACGACGCCACCTCTGAAGCTGCGACCGGCCCGTCTGGCGACGACGCCACCTCTGAAGCTGCGACCGGCCCGTCTGGCGACGACGCCACCTCTGAAGCTGCGACCGGCCCGTCTGGCGACGACGCCACCTCTGAAGCTGCGACCGGCCCGTCTGGCGACGACGCCACCTCTGAAGCTGCGACCGGCCCGTCTGGCGACGACGCCACCTCTGAAGCTGCGACCGGCCCGTCTGGCGACGACGCCACCTCTGAAGCTGCGACCGGCCCGTCTGGCGACGACGCCACCTCTGAAGCTGCGACCGGCCCGTCTGGCGACGACGCCACCTCTGAAGCTGCGACCGGCCCGTCTGGCGACGACGCCACCTCTGAAGCTGCGACCGGCCCGTCTGGCGACGACGCCACCTCTGAAGCTGCGACCGGCCCGTCTGGCGACGACGCCACCTCTGAAGCTGCGACCGGCCCGTCTGGCGACGACGCCACCTCTGAAGCTGCGACCGGCCCGTCTGGCGACGACGCCACCTCTGAAGCTGCGACCGGCCCGTCTGGCGACGACGCCACCTCTGAAGCTGCGACCGGCCCGTCTGGCGACGACGCCACCTCTGAAGCTGCGACCGGCCCGTCTGGCGACGACGCCACCTCTGAAGCTGCGACCGGCCCGTCTGGCGACGACGCCACCTCTGAAGCTGCGACCGGCCCGTCTGGCGACGACGCCACCTCTGAAGCTGCGACCGGCCCGTCTGGCGACGACGCCACCTCTGAAGCTGCGACCGGCCCGTCTGGCGACGACGCCACCTCTGAAGCTGCGACCGGCCCGTCTGGCGACGACGCCACCTCTGAAGCTGCGACCGGCCCGTCTGGCGACGACGCCACCTCTGAAGCTGCGACCGGCCCGTCTGGCGACGACGCCACCTCTGAAGCTGCGACCGGCCCGTCTGGCGACGACGCCACCTCTGAAGCTGCGACCGGCCCGTCTGGCGACGACGCCACCTCTGAAGCTGCGACCGGCCCGTCTGGCGACGACGCCACCTCTGAAGCTGCGACCGGCCCGTCTGGCGACGACGCCACCTCTGAAGCTGCGACCGGCCCGTCTGGCGACGACGCCACCTCTGAAGCTGCGACCGGCCCGTCCGGCGACGACGCCATGGATATCTGACGTGGGACATGCAAGAGTTCATGGGTACTCTAGTCCAGTGTGTAACTGCATTTGCTTGTTTTGGCTCAATTAAACATTAACTGTAATACTTGTGTCCTCTGTATTGTTTTGGTGGTTCCTACTTGGAGTTGAGGTGTATGACCTGACTTGAGTAACTGGGGTGATGGCAACATTTATTTTGCATTATATCCATGCGCCAGCAATATTACTCAGACCCCTGTGTTTTAAATTACCAATTGACTTAAGCTACATGTGCTCAGTGTTGGTCCATTTATGCTAGTAGCATCACATGATACCTCAACAGCATTTTGACGCCATTTCCGGTCACAACTTGCAGACTTGTTTACGTGTTGCGGTGTTTTGTTGCTACATGACAACTTTACGGTTTTTACTTTTTAATTACCGTTTATATTTTTGGTTTTTCCCTCAATTTTTTCACTCGTGTCAGGGTTGCGTCAATTCGAATCTGGTATCAGGATAAATATCACAATGAGGCTTTTATTAGCTAAGCAATAAGTGGTAAATGCAATTTTCGTATATATGGGCTCTGTCCCACCTCGCAGGGCAAAACAGAACTGACTTGTTCCTGACAAAGATATTTAATATACTCTGACAGTAGTTCCTGCTTCCGAGCCGGCCTGTCAGAGTAGACTGGGCGTGGTTTAGACTCACCCAGCCTATCGTTGATTGTTGGCGCAGAGGCTGGTCCCAGCCCCTTAAGCGCTTCAGCGGTCAGTCGTTGTAGCTGTGTAGAATATGCAGTTATCAGGCACCTGGCTCCTGTTATCTAACAAAAGACTGTTCTGAATGTGCCCCCCCCCAACTCATTGCACAGTTCTGTATTTTTCCATCATGAGAAAGGCCCATGGCCCTGAAACTGAACAATGGTTCAAGTCAGCTATGTTGCATAACACATACATCCACACAAGCCAACAGCAGATAATATTAAATCACATATGGTAACGGGCTATAGTGCATAACACAGAATCCTCATACTCCGGACGCTTTATCTGGACATGATTCGTCAGGACCTCCAACAGCCGAAGCTAAGTAGTAACATTAACATGATGCCTTCTAATTGCAGTCGCTGTACTCATACAGGAGAACGATCGCCTTACGGTGAGGATAGCTGTGCTACAAGCCCAGCTTCAGACGCAATCGTTAGGCAAGGGTAATTTCAGTGTAGGAAAGGATGAAACAGCGTCTGTGCCACCAGTAAGTACAGATAGTAACGTTAGTATAAATCCCCTCGCACGGTCCCCGCAGCCGGACAACTTTCTCACGGTTTCTGGAGAGAAATGCTGTAGGAATGCTCAACCGGTGTCGCTCATTCAGCCGACAAACTTCAACCGGTTTTCCCCATTAAGCAGCGAGTCGGAGTCAAAGGCCGAGCCTTCTCTTGTCTCTACTCCTCCCGTTACGGGGTCAGAGACGCCGAAGCTTCCCACCATTAGCTCTGACAAATTGAAAACTCTAGTCATTGGCGACTCCATTACCCGCAGTATTAGACTTAAAACGAATAATCAGCCGACATGTCTCTGGACCTACTCACTGTCACAGTCATACTCTGGACCTAGTTTTGTCCCATGGAATAAATGTTGTGGATCTTAATGTTTTCCCTCATAATCCTGGACTATCGGACCACCATTTTATTACGTTTGCAATTGCAACAAATAATCTGCTCAGACCCCAACCAAGGAACATCAAAAGTCGTGCTATAAATTCACAGACAACACAAAGATTCCTTGATGTCCTTCCAGACTCCCTCTGTCTACCCAAGGACGCCAGAGGACAAAAATCAGTTAACCACCTAACTGAGGAACTCAATTTAACCTTGCGCAATACCCTAGATGCAGTTGCACCCCTAAAAACTAAAAACATTTCTCATAAGAAACTAGCTCCCTGGTATACAGAAAATACCCGAGCTCTGAAGCAAGCTTCCAGAAAATTGGAACGGAAATGGCGCCACACCAAACTGGAAGTCTTCCGACTAGCTTGGAAAGACAGTACCGTGCAGTATCGAAGAGCCCTTGCTGCTGCTCGATCATCCTATTTTTCCAACTTAATTGAGGAAAATAAGAACAATCCGAAATTCGTTTTTGATACTGTCGCAAAGCTAACTAAAAAGCAGCATTCCCCAAGAGAGGATGGCTTTCACCTCAGCAGTAATAAATTCATGAACTTCTTTGAGGAAAAGATGATTATTACAAAGTAAATTACGGACTCCTCTTTAAATCTGCGTATTCCTTCAAAGCTCAGTTGTCCTGAGTCTGCACAACTCTGCCAGGACCTAGGATCAAGAGAGACACTCAAGTGTTTTAGTACTATATCCCTTGACACAATGATGAAAATAATCATGGCCTCTAAACCTTCAAGCTCCATACTGGACCCTATTCCAACTAAACTACTGAAAGAGCTGTTTCCTGTGCTTGGCCCTCCTATGTTGAACATAATAAACGGCTCTCTATCCACCGGATGTGTACCAAACTCACTAAAAGTGGCAGTAATAAAGCCTCTCTTGAAAAAGCCCAACCTTGACCCAGAAAATATAAAAAACTATCGGCCTATATCGAATCTTCCATTCCTCTCAAAATGTTTAGAAAAGGCTGTTGCGCAGCCTCTGCCTTCCTCGTCAGAGGAGGAGATAGAAGAAAACTGTTACAGTCTCTGTGAATGGTTTGTCCTCTGACAAATCAACTGTAAATTTCGATGTTCCTCAAGGTTCCGTTTTAGGACCACTATTGATTTTCACTATATATTTTACCTCTTGGGGATGTCATTCGAAAACATAATGTTAACTTTCACTGCTATGCGGATGACACACAGCTGAACATTTCAATGAAACATGGTGAAGCCCCAAAATTGCCCTCGCTAGAAGCATGTGTTTCAGACATAAGGAAGTGGATGGCTGCAAACGTTCTACTTTTAAACTCGGACAAAACAGAGATGCTTGTTCTAGGTCCCAAGAAACAAAGAGATCTTCTGTTGAATCTGACAATTAATCTTAATGGCTGTACAGTCGTCTCAAATAAAACTGTGAAGGTCCTCGGCGTTACTCTGGACCCTGATCTCTCTTTTGAAGAACATATCAGGACTGTTTCAAGGACAGCTTTTTTCCATCTACGTAACATTGCAAAAATCAAACTTTCTGTCCAAAAATGATGCAGAAAAATGTATCCATGCTTTTGTCACTTCTAGGTTAGACTACTGCAATGCTCTTACTTTCCGGCTACCCGGATAAAGCACTAAATAAACTTCAGTTAGTGCTAAATACGGCTGCTAGAATCCTGACTAGAACCCCAAAAATATATCATATTACTCCAGTGCTAGCCTCCCTACACTGGCTTCCTGTCAAGGCAAGGGCTGATTTCAAGGTTTTACTGCTAACCTACAAAGCATTACATGGGCTTGCTCGTACCTATCTCTCTGATTTGGTCCTGCCGTACATACCTACACGTACGCTACGGTCACAAGACGCAGGCCTCCTAATTGCTTCTTCCACATCTTTTGGTCCCTGTCTGTTTTGCTCTCAGTGAAGTGCTACTATCCCCTTGGACTACAGGTTATTGCCGTCATAAGGTGTGCGTCTGTCTGTTGGCCGGACACTTTCTACCGTTTAGGACCTTTGTGGGTAAAGGTAAAGATGGGGTATAGCAGCAGAAGTTCCTCTGAAGTCCAGTATCTGCTGGAAGGGAACCTGGTGGTACGAGAGGATGAGTGTGGGCCTGTTGTGCTTCCCCCTATCCCTCCCTCTTCTCTCTCACTGTCTGAAAAACGTAAAACGTGGATTTGGGTACAGTGTTTATTTCCCCCTAATATCTTTGAAGATTACACCTAAAATAATTAGGAATACTTCTTTCTACTGCTGATCTGAGACCATTAGGGTTAATCATTACAGATATAAATGCAATATATGGAGTAGAAAAGATTGCCTGCCCACCAACTTGATAAGAATCAACATATGTTCTACATGGTCTATTTCTATCTGAACGTAACAACTCAATCAAGCTTGTTAATTGATCGTTAAGCCATGTTTGTCAGGTAAACTAAGGTCATTAGTGGCCTATATAAGCCTCATACAGGCCATGGGAAGACATTACCTGTTGATAACACAGACTATTTTCATGATCATGGGAGGTGTGAGAGAATTGCTGCTCGTTGTGATGACTGTGGGGGTTGTCAAAGGTTGGTTCACTAATGTTTAAGGGATTTGTTTGGTAAATATGCTTAACTTTATAAGTTGGGTATTAATATTTGACTGTCTGTATCTTCCGCGTTGGTCATCTTTTATTCTTCACTGCTATTAATATATGTAGCTATTTTGTGTGAACTCAACTTCTGTCAACACTTTCTCCTCAGTTTCTTGTTACCCTGTTGGAAAGTCCCAGAAGCAAGATCAAGTCTCTCTGCAGAGGAGACTTGGAGGTAAGTGTTTCTTTCCGCAACCCTTCTAGCTATGTTCTTTGTCACTGTCTATGGTGCTGCTGTGTTTGACACTCATTCAACAGCATAGAGTAACTCAGTCTAAATAATGTTGTCAAACCTTAACCTACATTTTTCAGAGCTGTCGTCAAATGACGTCTCCATTGTGCATGCCCTGGCCTTGCTCCGATCCATAGGGTCTGACGCTAAACAAGCCAGAGAAGGTACGGCCTGAAACATATACTTTGAAAACTGTTGGGTTCATGTTGCTCAAAATTCGATTAGCAATTTGGCCTAGACCGTGTAGAACAGATGTGTTGCTGTAGAATACCCAACTGTTCCTTTTGTTTTTTTCTCAAGAGTATTTAGAGACCAATGAAGTAGAATCCCAAGCTTCTCCAAACCATGGTAGCTCTCCGGCAAATGATGCCCTGTCCTGAGGAGAAGCTGAGGCGCATGTCCTCGGACGACGCCGCCACCTCTGAAGCTGCGACCGGCCCGTCTGGCGACGGCGCCACCTCTGAAGCTGCGACCGGCCCGTCTGGCGACGGCGCCACCTCTGAAGCTGCGACCGGCCCGTCTGGCGACGGCGCCACCTCTGAAGCTGCGACCGGCCCGTCTGGCGACGGCGCCACCTCTGAAGCTGCGACCGGCCCGTCTGGCGACGGCGCCACCTCTGAAGCTGCGACCGGCCCGTCTGGCGACGGCGCCACCTCTGAAGCTGCGACCGGCCCGTCTGGCGACGGCGCCACCTCTGAAGCTGCGACCGGCCCGTCTGGCGACGGCGCCACCTCTGAAGCTGCGACCGGCCCGTCTGGCGACGGCGCCACCTCTGAAGCTGCGACCGGCCCGTCTGGCGACGGCGCCACCTCTGAAGCTGCGACCGGCCCGTCTGGCGACGGCGCCACCTCTGAAGCTGCGACCGGCCCGTCTGGCGACGGCGCCACCTCTGAAGCTGCGACCGGCCCGTCTGGCGACGGCGCCACCTCTGAAGCTGCGACCGGCCCGTCTGGCGACGGCGCCACCTCTGAAGCTGCGACCGGCCCGTCTGGCGACGGCGCCACCTCTGAAGCTGCGACCGGCCCGTCTGGCGACGGCGCCACCTCTGAAGCTGCGACCGGCCCGTCTGGCGACGG
Source organism: Oncorhynchus mykiss (assembly GCF_057628025.1). NCBI lineage: Eukaryota > Metazoa > Chordata > Actinopteri > Salmoniformes > Salmonidae > Oncorhynchus > Oncorhynchus mykiss. The sequence continues at coordinate 13,136,810 of NC_143024.1, forward strand.
CGCCACCTCTGAAGCTGCGACCGGCCCGTCTGGCGACGGCGCCACCTCTGAAGCTGCGACCGGCCCGTCTGGCGACGGCGCCACCTCTGAAGCTGCGACCGGCCCGTCTGGCGACGGCGCCACCTCTGAAGCTGCGACCGGCCCGTCTGGCGACGGCGCCACCTCTGAAGCTGCGACCGGCCCGTCTGGCGACGGCGCCACCTCTGAAGCTGCGACCGGCCCGTCTGGCGACGGCGCCACCTCTGAAGCTGCGACCGGCCCGTCTGGCGACGGCGCCACCTCTGAAGCTGCGACCGGCCCGTCTGGCGACGGCGCCACCTCTGAAGCTGCGACCGGCCCGTCTGGCGACGGCGCCACCTCTGAAGCTGCGACCGTCTGGCGACGGCGCCACCTCTGAAGCTGCGACCGGCCCGTCCGGCGACGACGCCATGGATATCTGACGTGGGACATGCAAGAGTTCATGGGTACTCTAGTCCAGTGTGTAACTGCATTTGCTTGTTTTGGCTCAATTAAACATTAACTGTAATACTTGTGTCCTCTGTATTGTTTTGGTGGTTCCTACTTGGAGTTGAGGTGTATGACCTGACTTGAGTAACTGGGGTGATGGCAACATTTATTTTGCATTATATCCATGCGCCAGCAATATTACTCAGACCCCTGTGTTTTAAATTACCAATTGACTTAAGCTACATGTGCTCAGTGTTGGTCCATTTATGCTAGTAGCATCACATGATACCTCAACAGCATTTTGACGCCATTTCCGGTCACAACTTGCAGACTTGTTTACGTGTTGCGGTGTTTTGTTGCTACATGACAACTTTACGGTTTTTACTTTTTAATTACCGTTTATATTTTTGGTTTTTCCCTCAATTTTTTCACTCGTGTCAGGGTTGCGTCAATTCGAATCTGGTATCAGGATAAATATCACAATGAGGCTTTTATTAGCTAAGCAATAAGTGGTAAATGCAATTTTCGTATATATGGGCTCTGTCCCACCTCGCAGGGCAAAACAGAACTGACTTGTTCCTGACAAAGATATTTAATATACTCTGACAGTAGTTCCTGCTTCCGAGCCGGCCTGTCAGAGTAGACTGGGCGTGGTTTAGACTCACCCAGCCTATCGTTGATTGTTGGCGCAGAGGCTGGTCCCAGCCCCTTAAGCACTTCAGCGGTCAGTCGTTGTAGCTGTGTAGAATATGCAGTTATCAGGCACCTGGCTCCTGTTATCTAACAAAAGACTGTTCTGAATGTGCCCCCCCCCAACTCATTGCACAGTTCTGTATTTTTCCATCATGAGAAAGGCCCATGGCCCTGAAACTGAACAATGGTTCAAGTCAGCTATGTTGCATAACACATACATACATCCACACAAGCCAACAGCAGATAATATTAAATCACATATGGTAACGGGCTATAGTGCATAACACAGAATCCTCATACTCCGGACGCTTTATCTGGACATGGTTCGTCAGGACCTCCAACAGCCGAAGCTAAGTAGTAACATTAACATGATGCCTTCTAATTGCAGTCGCTGTACTCATACAGGAGAACGATCGCCTTACGGTGAGGATAGCTGTGCTACAAGCCCAGCTTCAGACGCAATCGTTAGGCAAGGGTAATTTCAGTGTAGGAAAGGATGAAACAGCGTCTGTGCCACCAGTAAGTACAGATAGTAACGTTAGTATAAATCCCCTCGCACGGTCCCCGCAGCCGGACAACTTTCTCACGGTTTCTGGAGAGAAATGCTGTAGGAATGCTCAACCGGTGTCGCTCATTCAGCCGACAAACTTCAACCGGTTTTCCCCATTAAGCAGCGAGTCGGAGTCAAAGGCCGAGCCTTCTCTTGTCTCTACTCCTCCCGTTACGGGGTCAGAGACGCCGAAGCTTCCCACCATTAGCTCTGACAAATTGAAAACTCTAGTCATTGGCGACTCCATTACCCGCAGTATTAGACTTAAAACGAATAATCAGCCGACATGTCTCTGGACCTACTCACTGTCACAGTCATACTCTGGACCTAGTTTTGTCCCATGGAATAAATGTTGTGGATCTTAATGTTTTCCCTCATAATCCTGGACTATCGGACCACCATTTTATTACGTTTGCAATTGCAACAAATAATCTGCTCAGACCCCAACCAAGGAACATCAAAAGTCGTGCTATAAATTCACAGACAACACAAAGATTCCTTGATGTCCTTCCAGACTCCCTCTGTCTACCCAAGGACGCCAGAGGACAAAAATCAGTTAACCACCTAACTGAGGAACTCAATTTAACCTTGCGCAATACCCTAGATGCAGTTGCACCCCTAAAAACTAAAAACATTTCTCATAAGAAACTAGCTCCCTGGTATACAGAAAATACCCGAGCTCTGAAGCAAGCTTCCAGAAAATTGGAACGGAAATGGCGCCACACCAAACTGGAAGTCTTCCGACTAGCTTGGAAAGACAGTACCGTGCAGTATCGAAGAGCCCTTGCTGCTGCTCGATCATCCTATTTTTCCAACTTAATTGAGGAAAATAAGAACAATCCGAAATTCGTTTTTGATACTGTCGCAAAGCTAACTAAAAAGCAGCATTCCCCAAGAGAGGATGGCTTTCACCTCAGCAGTAATAAATTCATGAACTTCTTTGAGGAAAAGATGATTATTACAAAGTAAATTACGGACTCCTCTTTAAATCTGCGTATTCCTTCAAAGCTCAGTTGTCCTGAGTCTGCACAACTCTGCCAGGACCTAGGATCAAGAGAGACACTCAAGTGTTTTAGTACTATATCCCTTGACACAATGATGAAAATAATCATGGCCTCTAAACCTTCAAGCTCCATACTGGACCCTATTCCAACTAAACTACTGAAAGAGCTGTTTCCTGTGCTTGGCCCTCCTATGTTGAACATAATAAACGGCTCTCTATCCACCGGATGTGTACCAAACTCACTAAAAGTGGCAGTAATAAAGCCTCTCTTGAAAAAGCCAAACCTTGACCCAGAAAATATAAAAAACTATCGGCCTATATCGAATCTTCCATTCCTCTCAAAATGTTTAGAAAAGGCTGTTGCGCAGCCTCTGCCTTCCTCGTCAGAGGAGGAGATAGAAGAAAACTGTTACAGTCTCTGTGAATGGTTTGTCCTCTGACAAATCAACTGTAAATTTCGATGTTCCTCAAGGTTCCGTTTTAGGACCACTATTGATTTTCACTATATATTTTACCTCTTGGGGATGTCATTCGAAAACATAATGTTAACTTTCACTGCTATGCGGATGACACACAGCTGAACATTTCAATGAAACATGGTGAAGCCCCAAAATTGCCCTCGCTAGAAGCATGTGTTTCAGACATAAGGAAGTGGATGGCTGCAAACGTTCTACTTTTAAACTCGGACAAAACAGAGATGCTTGTTCTAGGTCCCAAGAAACAAAGAGATCTTCTGTTGAATCTGACAATTAATCTTAATGGCTGTACAGTCGTCTCAAATAAAACTGTGAAGGCCCTCGGCGTTACTCTGGACCCTGATCTCTCTTTTGAAGAACATATCAAGACTGTTTCAAGGACAGCTTTTTTCCATCTACGTAACATTGCAAAAATCAAACTTTCTGTCCAAAAATGATGCAGAAAAATGTATCCATGCTTTTGTCACTTCTAGGTTAGACTACTGCAATGCTCTTACTTTCCGGCTACCCGGATAAAGCACTAAATAAACTTCAGTTAGTGCTAAATACGGCTGCTAGAATCCTGACTAGAACCCCAAAAATATATCATATTACTCCAGTGCTAGCCTCCCTACACTGGCTTCCTGTCAAGGCAAGGACTGAACAATGGTTCAAGTCAGCTATGTTGCATAACACATACATACATCCACACAAGCCAACAGCAGATAATATTAAATCACATATGGTAACGGGCTATAGTGCATAACACAGAATCCTCATACTCCGGACGCTTTATCTGGACATGGTTCGTCAGGACCTCCAACAGCCGAAGCTAAGTAGTAACATTAACATGATGCCTTCTAATTGCAGTCGCTGTACTCATACAGGAGAACGATCGCCTTACGGTGAGGATAGCTGTGCTACAAGCCCAGCTTCAGACGCAATCGTTAGGCAAGGGTAATTTCAGTGTAGGAAAGGATGAAACAGCGTCTGTGCCACCAGTAAGTACAGATAGTAACGTTAGTATAAATCCCCTCGCACGGTCCCCGCAGCCGGACAACTTTCTCACGGTTTCTGGAGAGAAATGCTGTAGGAATGCTCAACCGGTGTCGCTCATTCAGCCGACAAACTTCAACCGGTTTTCCCCATTAAGCAGCGAGTCGGAGTCAAAGGCCGAGCCTTCTCTTGTCTCTACTCCTCCCGTTACGGGGTCAGAGACGCCGAAGCTTCCCACCATTAGCTCTGACAAATTGAAAACTCTAGTCATTGGCGACTCCATTACCCGCAGTATTAGACTTAAAACAAATAATCAGCCGACATGTCTCTGGACCTACTCACTGTCACAGTCATACTCTGGACCTAGTTTTGTCCCATGGAATAAATGTTGTGGATCTTAATGTTTTCCCTCATAATCCTGGACTATCGGACCACCATTTTATTACGTTTGCAATTGCAACAAATAATCTGCTCAGACCCCAACCAAGGAACATCAAAAGTCGTGCTATAAATTCACAGACAACACAAAGATTCCTTGATGTCCTTCCAGACTCCCTCTGTCTACCCAAGGACGCCAGAGGACAAAAATCAGTTAACCACCTAACTGAGGAACTCAATTTAACCTTGCGCAATACCCTAGATGCAGTTGCACCCCTAAAAACTAAAAACATTTCTCATAAGAAACTAGCTCCCTGGTATACAGAAAATACCCGAGCTCTGAAGCAAGCTTCCAGAAAATTGGAACGGAAATGGCGCCACACCAAACTGGAAGTCTTCCGACTAGCTTGGAAAGACAGTACCGTGCAGTATCGAAGAGCCCTTGCTGCTGCTCGATCATCCTATTTTTCCAACTTAATTGAGGAAAATAAGAACAATCCGAAATTCGTTTTTGATACTGTCGCAAAGCTAACTAAAAAGCAGCATTCCCCAAGAGAGGATGGCTTTCACCTCAGCAGTAATAAATTCATGAACTTCTTTGAGGAAAAGATGATTATTACAAAGTAAATTACGGACTCCTCTTTAAATCTGCGTATTCCTTCAAAGCTCAGTTGTCCTGAGTCTGCACAACTCTGCCAGGACCTAGGATCAAGAGAGACACTCAAGTGTTTTAGTACTATATCCCTTGACACAATGATGAAAATAATCATGGCCTCTAAACCTTCAAGCTCCATACTGGACCCTATTCCAACTAAACTACTGAAAGAGCTGTTTCCTGTGCTTGGCCCTCCTATGTTGAACATAATAAACGGCTCTCTATCCACCGGATGTGTACCAAACTCACTAAAAGTGGCAGTAATAAAGCCTCTCTTGAAAAAGCCCAACCTTGACCCAGAAAATATAAAAAACTATCGGCCTATATCGAATCTTCCATTCCTCTCAAAATGTTTAGAAAAGGCTGTTGCGCAGCCTCTGCCTTCCTCGTCAGAGGAGGAGATCGAAGAAAACTGTTACAGTCTCTGTGAATGGTTTGTCCTCTGACAAATCAACTGTAAATTTCGATGTTCCTCAAGGTTCCGTTTTAGGACCACTATTGATTTTCACTATATATTTTACCTCTTGGGGATGTCATTCGAAAACATAATGTTAACTTTCACTGCTATGCGGATGACACACAGCTGAACATTTCAATGAAACATGGTGAAGCCCCAAAATTGCCCTCGCTAGAAGCATGTGTTTCAGACATAAGGAAGTGGATGGCTGCAAACGTTCTACTTTTAAACTCGGACAAAACAGAGATGCTTGTTCTAGGTCCCAAGAAACAAAGAGATCTTCTGTTGAATCTGACAATTAATCTTAATGGCTGTACAGTCGTCTCAAATAAAACTGTGAAGGCCCTCGGCGTTACTCTGGACCCTGATCTCTCTTTTGAAGAACATATCAAGACTGTTTCAAGGACAGCTTTTTTCCATCTACGTAACATTGCAAAAATCAAACTTTCTGTCCAAAAATGATGCAGAAAAATGTATCCATGCTTTTGTCACTTCTAGGTTAGACTACTGCAATGCTCTTACTTTCCGGCTACCCGGATAAAGCACTAAATAAACTTCAGTTAGTGCTAAATACGGCTGCTAGAATCCTGACTAGAACCCCAAAAATATATCATATTACTCCAGTGCTAGCCTCCCTACACTGGCTTCCTGTCAAGGCAAGGGCTGATTTCAAGGTTTTACTGCTAACCTACAAAGCATTACATGGGCTTGCTCGTACCTATCTCTCTGATTTGGTCCTGCCGTACATACCTACACGTACGCTACGGTCACAAGACGCAGGCCTCCTAATTGCTTCTTCCACATCTTTTGGTCCCTGTCTGTTTTGCTCTCAATGAAGTGCTACTATCCCCTTGGACTACAGGTTATTGCCGTCATAAGGTGTGCGTCTGTCTGTTGGCCGGACACTTTCTACCGTTTAGGACCTTTGTGGGTAAAGGTAAAGATGGGGTATAGCAGCAGAAGTTCCTCTGAAGTCCAGTATCTGCTGGAAGGGAACCTGGTGGTACGAGAGGATGAGTGTGGGCCTGTTGTGCTTCCCCCTATCCCTCCCTCTTCTCTCTCACTGTCTGAAAAACGTAAAACGTGGATTTGGGTACAGTGTTTATTTCCCCCTAATATCTTTGAAGATTACACCTAAAATAATTAGGAATACTTCTTTCTACTGCTGATCTGAGACCATTAGGGTTAATCATTACAGATATAAATGCAATATATGGAGTAGAAAAGATTGCCTGCCCACCAACTTGATAAGAATCAACATATGTTCTACATGGTCTATTTCTATCTGAACGTAACAACTCAATCAAGCTTGTTAATTGATCGTTAAGCCATGTTTGTCAGGTAAACTAAGGTCATTAGTGGCCTATATAAGCCTCATACAGGCCATGGGAAGACATTACCTGTTGATAACACAGACTATTTTCATGATCATGGGAGGTGTGAGAGAATTGCTGCTCGTTGTGATGACTGTGGGGGTTGTCAAAGGTTGGTTCACTAATGTTTAAGGGATTTGTTTGGTAAATATGCTTAACTTTATAAGTTGGGTATTAATATTTGACTGTCTGTATCTTCCGCGTTGGTCATCTTTTATTCTTCACTGCTATTAATATATGTAGCTATTTTGTGTGAACTCAACTTCTGTCAACACTTTCTCCTCAGTTTCTTGTTACCCTGTTGGAAAGTCCCAGAAGCAAGATCAAGTCTCTCTGCAGAGGAGACTTGGAGGTAAGTGTTTCTTTCCGCAACCCTTCTAGCTATGTTCTTTGTCACTGTCTATGGTGCTGCTGTGTTTGACACTCATTCAACAGCATAGAGTAACTCAGTCTAAATAATGTTGTCAAACCTTAACCTACATTTTTCAGAGCTGTCGTCAAATGACGTCTCCATTGTGCATGCCCTGGCCTTGCTCCGATCCATAGGGTCTGACGCTAAACAAGCCAGAGAAGGTACGGCCTGAAACATATACTTTGAAAACTGTTGGGTTCATGTTGCTCAAAATTCGATTAGCAATTTGGCCTAGACCGTGTAGAACAGATGTGTTGCTGTAGAATACCCAACTGTTCCTTTTGTTTTTTCTCAAGAGTATTTAGAGACCAATGAAGTAGAATCCCAAGCTTCTCCAAACCATGGTAGCTCTCCGGCAAATGATGCCCTGTCCTCTGAGGAGAAGCTGAGGCGCATGTCCTCGGACGACGCCGCCACCTCTGAAGCTGCGACCGGCCCGTCTGGCGACGACGCCACCTCTGGAGCTGCGACCGGCCCGTCTGGCGACGACGCCACCTCTGAAGCTGCGACCGGCCCGTCTGGCGACGACGCCACCTCTGAAGCTGCGACCGGCCCGTCTGGCGACGACGCCACCTCTGAAGCTGCGACCGGCCCGTCTGGCGACGACGCCACCTCTGAAGCTGCGACCGGCCCGTCTGGCGACGACGCCACCTCTGAAGCTGCGACCGGCCCGTCTGGCGACGACGCCACCTCTGAAGCTGCGACCGGCCCGTCTGGCGACGACGCCACCTCTGAAGCTGCGACCGGCCCGTCTGGCGACGACGCCACCTCTGAAGCTGCGACCGGCCCGTCTGGCGACGACGCCACCTCTGAAGCTGCGACCGGCCCGTCTGGCGACGACGCCACCTCTGAAGCTGCGACCGGCCCGTCTGGCGACGACGCCACCTCTGAAGCTGCGACCGGCCCGTCTGGCGACGACGCCACCTCTGAAGCTGCGACCGGCCCGTCTGGCGACGACGCCACCTCTGAAGCTGCGACCGGCCCGTCTGGCGACGACGCCACCTCTGAAGCTGCGACCGGCCCGTCTGGCGACGACGCCACCTCTGAAGCTGCGACCGGCCCGTCTGGCGACGACGCCACCTCTGAAGCTGCGACCGGCCCGTCTGGCGACGACGCCACCTCTGAAGCTGCGACCGGCCCGTCTGGCGACGACGCCACCTCTGAAGCTGCGACCGGCCCGTCTGGCGACGACGCCACCTCTGAAGCTGCGACCGGCCCGTCTGGCGACGACGCCACCTCTGAAGCTGCGACCGGCCCGTCTGGCGACGACGCCACCTCTGAAGCTGCGACCGGCCCGTCTGGCGACGACGCCACCTCTGAAGCTGCGACCGGCCCGTCTGGCGACGACGCCACCTCTGAAGCTGCGACCGGCCCGTCTGGCGACGACGCCACCTCTGAAGCTGCGACCGGCCCGTCTGGCGACGACGCCACCTCTGAAGCTGCGACCGGCCCGTCTGGCGACGACGCCACCTCTGAAGCTGCGACCGGCCCGTCTGGCGACGACGCCACCTCTGAAGCTGCGACCGGCCCGTCTGGCGACGACGCCACCTCTGAAGCTGCGACCGGCCCGTCTGGCGACGACGCCACCTCTGAAGCTGCGACCGGCCCGTCTGGCGACGACGCCACCTCTGAAGCTGCGACCGGCCCGTCTGGCGACGACGCCACCTCTGAAGCTGCGACCGGCCCGTCTGGCGACGACGCCACCTCTGAAGCTGCGACCGGCCCGTCTGGCGACGACGCCACCTCTGAAGCTGCGACCGGCCCGTCTGGCGACGACGCCACCTCTGAAGCTGCGACCGGCCCGTCTGGCGACGACGCCACCTCTGAAGCTGCGACCGGCCCGTCTGGCGACGACGCCACCTCTGAAGCTGCGACCGGCCCGTCTGGCGACGACGCCACCTCTGAAGCTGCGACCGGCCCGTCTGGCGACGACGCCACCTCTGAAGCTGCGACCGGCCCGTCTGGCGACGACGCCACCTCTGAAGCTGCGACCGGCCCGTCTGGCGACGACGCCACCTCTGAAGCTGCGACCGGCCCGTCTGGCGACGACGCCACCTCTGAAGCTGCGACCGGCCCGTCTGGCGACGACGCCACCTCTGAAGCTGCGACCGGCCCGTCTGGCGACGACGCCACCTCTGAAGCTGCGACCGGCCCGTCTGGCGACGACGCCACCTCTGAAGCTGCGACCGGCCCGTCTGGCGACGACGCCACCTCTGAAGCTGCGACCGGCCCGTCTGGCGACGACGCCACCTCTGAAGCTGCGACCGGCCCGTCTGGCGACGACGCCACCTCTGAAGCTGCGACCGGCCCGTCTGGCGACGACGCCACCTCTGAAGCTGCGACCGGCCCGTCTGGCGACGACGCCACCTCTGAAGCTGCGACCGGCCCGTCTGGCGACGACGCCACCTCTGAAGCTGCGACCGGCCCGTCTGGCGACGACGCCACCTCTGAAGCTGCGACCGGCCCGTCTGGCGACGACGCCACCTCTGAAGCTGCGACCGGCCCGTCTGGCGACGACGCCACCTCTGAAGCTGCGACCGGCCCGTCTGGCGACGACGCCACCTCTGAAGCTGCGACCGGCCCGTCCGGCGACGACGCCACCTCTGAAGCTGCGACCGGCCCGTCCGGCGACGACGCCACCTCTGAAGCTGCGACCGGCCCGTCCGGCGACGACGCCACCTCTGAAGCTGCGACCGGCCCGTCCGGCGACGACGCCACCTCTGAAGCTGCGACCGGCCCGTCCGGCGACGACGCCACCTCTGAAGCTGCGACCGGCCCGTCCGGCGACGACGCCACCTCTGGAGCTGCGACCGGCCCGTCCGGCGACGACGCCACCTCTGGAGCTGCGACCGGCCCGTCCGGCGACGACGCCACCTCTGAAGCTGCGACCGGCCCGTCCGGCGACGACGCCATGGATATCTGACGTGGGACATGCAAGAGTTCATGGGTACTCTAGTCCAGTGTGTAACTGCATTTGCTTGTTTTGGCTCAATTAAACAGTAACTGTAATACTTGTGTCCTCTGTATTGTTTTGGTGGTTCCTACTTGGAGTTGAGGTGTATGACCTGACTTGAGTAACTGGGGTGATGGCAACATTTATTTTGCATTATATCCATGCGCCAGCAATATTACTCAGACCCCTGTGTTTTAAATTACCAATTGACTTAAGCTACATGTGCTCAGTGTTGGTCCATTTATGCTAGTAGCATCACATGATACCTCAACAGCATTTTGACGCCATTTCCGGTCACAACTTGCAGACTTGTTTACGTGTTGCGGTGTTTTGTTGCCTACTTTGCTACATGACAACTTTACGGTTTTTACTTTTTAATTACCGTTTATATTTTTGGTTTTTCCCTCAATTTTTTCACTCGTGTCAGGGTTGCGTCAATTCGAATCTGGTATCAGGATAAATATCACAATGAGGCTTTTATTAGCTAAGCAATAAGTGGTAAATGCAATTTTCGTATATATGGGCTCTGTCCCACCTCGCAGGGCAAAACAGAACTGACTTGTTCCTGACAAAGATATTTAATATACTCTGACAGTAGTTCCTGCTTCCGAGCCGGCCTGTCAGAGTAGACTGGGCGTGGTTTAGACTCACCCAGCCTATCGTTGATTGTTGGCGCAGAGGCTGGTCCCAGCCCCTTAAGCGCTTCAGCGGTCAGTCGTTGTAGCTGTGTAGAATATGCAGTTATCAGGCACCTGGCTCCTGTTATCTAACAAAAGACTGTTCTGAATGTGCCCCCCCCCAACTCATTGCACAGTTCTGTATTTTTCCATCATGAGAAAGGCCCATGGCCCTGAAACTGAACAATGGTTCAAGTCAGCTATGTTGCATAACACATACATACATCCACACAAGCCAACAGCAGATAATATTAAATCACATATGGTAACGGGCTATAGTGCATAACACAGAATCCTCATACTCCGGACGCTTTATCTGGACATGGTTCGTCAGGACCTCCAACAGCCGAAGCTAAGTAGTAACATTAACATGATGCCTTCTAATTGCAGTCGCTGTACTCATACAGGAGAACGATCGCCTTACGGTGAGGATAGCTGTGCTACAAGCCCAGCTTCAGACGCAATCGTTAGGCAAGGGTAATTTCAGTGTAGGAAAGGATGAAACAGCGTCTGTGCCACCAGTAAGTACAGATAGTAACGTTAGTATAAATCCCCTCGCACGGTCCCCGCAGCCGGACAACTTTCTCACGGTTTCTGGAGAGAAATGCTGTAGGAATGCTCAACCGGTGTCGCTCATTCAGCCGACAAACTTCAACCGGTTTTCCCCATTAAGCAGCGAGTCGGAGTCAAAGGCCGAGCCTTCTCTTGTCTCTACTCCTCCCGTTACGGGGTCAGAGACGCCGAAGCTTCCCACCATTAGCTCTGACAAATTGAAAACTCTAGTCATTGGCGACTCCATTACCCGCAGTATTAGACTTAAAACGAATAATCAGCCGACATGTCTCTGGACCTACTCACTGTCACAGTCATACTCTGGACCTAGTTTTGTCCCATGGAATAAATGTTGTGGATCTTAATGTTTTCCCTCATAATCCTGGACTATCGGACCACCATTTTATTACGTTTGCAATTGCAACAAATAATCTGCTCAGACCCCAACCAAGGAACATCAAAAGTCGTGCTATAAATTCACAGACAACACAAAGATTCCTTGATGTCCTTCCAGACTCCCTCTGTCTACCCAAGGACGCCAGAGGACAAAAATCAGTTAACCACCTAACTGAGGAACTCAATTTAACCTTGCGCAATACCCTAGATGCAGTTGCACCCCTAAAAACTAAAAACATTTCTCATAAGAAACTAGCTCCCTGGTATACAGAAAATACCCGAGCTCTGAAGCAAGCTTCCAGAAAATTGGAACGGAAATGGCACCACACCAAACTGGAAGTCTTCCGACTAGCTTGGAAAGACAGTACCGTGCAGTATCGAAGAGCCCTTGCTGCTGCTCGATCATCCTATTTTTCCAACTTAATTGAGGAAAATAAGAACAATCCGAAATTCGTTTTTGATACTGTCGCAAAGCTAACTAAAAAGCAGCATTCCCCAAGAGAGGATGGCTTTCACCTCAGCAGTAATAAATTCATGAACTTCTTTGAGGAAAAGATGATTATTACAAAGTAAATTACGGACTCCTCTTTAAATCTGCGTATTCCTTCAAAGCTCAGTTGTCCTGAGTCTGCACAACTCTGCCAGGACCTAGGATCAAGAGAGACACTCAAGTGTTTTAGTACTATATCCCTTGACACAATGATGAAAATAATCATGGCCTCTAAACCTTCAAGCTCCATACTGGACCCTATTCCAACTAAACTACTGAAAGAGCTGTTTCCTGTGCTTGGCCCTCCTATGTTGAACATAATAAACGGCTCTCTATCCACCGGATGTGTACCAAACTCACTAAAAGTGGCAGTAATAAAGCCTCTCTTGAAAAAGCCCAACCTTGACCCAGAAAATATAAATAACTATCGGCCTATATCGAATCTTCCATTCCTCTCAAAATGTTTAGAAAAGGCTGTTGCGCAGCCTCTGCCTTCCTCGTCAGAGGAGGAGATAGAAGAAAACTGTTACAGTCTCTGTGAATGGTTTGTCCTCTGACAAATCAACTGTAAATTTCGATGTTCCTCAAGGTTCCGTTTTAGGACCACTATTGATTTTCACTATATATTTTACCTCTTGGGGATGTCATTCGAAAACATAATGTTAACTTTCACTGCTATGCGGATGACACACAGCTGAACATTTCAATGAAACATGGTGAAGCCCCAAAATTGCCCTCGCTAGAAGCATGTGTTTCAGACATAAGGAAGTGGATGGCTGCAAACGTTCTACTTTTAAACTCGGACAAAACAGAGATGCTTGTTCTAGGTCCCAAGAAACAAAGAGATCTTCTGTTGAATCTGACAATTAATCTTAATGGCTGTACAGTCGTCTCAAATAAAACTGTGAAGGCCCTCGGCGTTACTCTGGACCCTGATCTCTCTTTTGAAGAACATATCAAGACTGTTTCAAGGACAGCTTTTTTCCATCTACGTAACATTGCAAAAATCAAACTTTCTGTCCAAAAATGATGCAGAAAAATGTATCCATGCTTTTGTCACTTCTAGGTTAGACTACTGCAATGCTCTTACTTTCCGGCTACCCGGATAAAGCACTAAATAAACTTCAGTTAGTGCTAAATACGGCTGCTAGAATCCTGACTAGAACCCCAAAAATATATCATATTACTCCAGTGCTAGCCTCCCTACACTGGCTTCCTGTCAAGGCAAGGGCTGATTTCAAGGTTTTACTGCTAACCTACAAAGCATTACATGGGCTTGCTCGTACCTATCTCTCTGATTTGGTCCTGCCGTACATACCTACACGTACGCTACGGTCACAAGACGCAGGCCTCCTAATTGCTTCTTCCACATCTTTTGGTCCCTGTCTGTTTTGCTCTCAGTGAAGTGCTACTATCCCCTTGGACTACAGGTTATTGCCGTCATAAGGTGTGCGTCTGTCTGTTGGCCGGACACTTTCTACCGTTTAGGACCTTTGTGGGTAAAGGTAAAGATGGGGTATAGCAGCAGAAGTTCCTCTGAAGTCCAGTATCTGCTGGAAGGGAACCTGGTGGTACGAGAGGATGAGTGTGGGCCTGTTGTGCTTCCCCCTATCCCTCCCTCTTCTCTCTCACTGTCTGAAAAACGTAAAACGTGGATTTGGGTACAGTGTTTATTTCCCCCTAATATCTTTGAAGATTACACCTAAAATAATTAGGAATACTTCTTTCTACTGCTGATCTGAGACCATTAGGGTTAATCATTACAGATATAAATGCAATATATGGAGTAGAAAAGATTGCCTGCCCACCAACTTGATAAGAATCAACATATGTTCTACATGGTCTATTTCTATCTGAACGTAACAACTCAATCAAGCTTGTTAATTGATCGTTAAGCCATGTTTGTCAGGTAAACTAAGGTCATTAGTGGCCTATATAAGCCTCATACAGGCCATGGGAAGACATTACCTGTTGATAACACAGACTATTTTCATGATCATGGGAGGTGTGAGAGAATTGCTGCTCGTTGTGATGACTGTGGGGGTTGTCAAAGGTTGGTTCACTAATGTTTAAGGGATTTGTTTGGTAAATATGCTTAACTTTATAAGTTGGGTATTAATATTTGACTGTCTGTATCTTCCGCGTTGGTCATCTTTTATTCTTCACTGCTATTAATATATGTAGCTATTTTGTGTGAACTCAACTTCTGTCAACACTTTCTCCTCAGTTTCTTGTTACCCTGTTGGAAAGTCCCAGAAGCAAGATCAAGTCTCTCTGCAGAGGAGACTTGGAGGTAAGTGTTTCTTTCCGCAACCCTTCTAGCTATGTTCTTTGTCACTGTCTATGGTGCTGCTGTGTTTGACACTCATTCAACAGCATAGAGTAACTCAGTCTAAATAATGTTGTCAAACCTTAACCTACATTTTTCAGAGCTGTCGTCAAATGACGTCTCCATTGTGCATGCCCTGGCCTTGCTCCGATCCATAGGGTCTGACGCTAAACAAGCCAGAGAAGGTACGGCCTGAAACATATACTTTGAAAACTGTTGGGTTCATGTTGCTCAAAATTCGATTAGCAATTTGGCCTAGACCGTGTAGAACAGATGTGTTGCTGTAGAATACCCAACTGTTCCTTTTGTTTTTTTCTCAAGAGTATTTAGAGACCAATGAAGTAGAATCCCAAGCTTCTCCAAACCATGGTAGCTCTCCGGCAAATGATGCCCTGTCCTCTGAGGAGAAGCTGAGGCGCATGTCCTCGGACGACGACGCCACCTCTGAAGCTGCGACCGGCCCGTCTGGCGACGACGCCACCTCTGAAGCTGCGACCGGCCCGTCTGGCGACGGCGCCACCTCTGAAGCTGCGACCGGCCCGTCTGGCGACGGCGCCACCTCTGAAGCTGCGACCGGCCCGTCTGGCGACGGCGCCACCTCTGAAGCTGCGACCGGCCCGTCTGGCGACGGCGCCACCTCTGAAGCTGCGACCGGCCCGTCTGGCGACGGCGCCACCTCTGAAGCTGCGACCGGCCCGTCTGGCGACGGCGCCACCTCTGAAGCTGCGACCGGCCCGTCTGGCGACGGCGCCACCTCTGAAGCTGCGACCGGCCCGTCTGGCGACGGCGCCACCTCTGAAGCTGCGACCGGCCCGTCTGGCGACGGCGCCACCTCTGACGCTGCGACCGGCCCGTCTGGCGACGGCGCCACCTCTGAAGCTGCGACCGGCCCGTCTGGCGACGGCGCCACCTCTGAAGCTGCGACCGGCCCGTCTGGCGACGGCGCCACCTCTGAAGCTGCGACCGGCCCGTCTGGCGACGGCGCCACCTCTGAAGCTGCGACCGGCCCGTCTGGCGACGACGCCACCTCTGCAGCTGCGACCGGCCCGTCTGGCGACGACGCCACCTCTGCAGCTGCGACCGGCCCGTCTGGCGACGACGCCACCTCTGCAGCTGCGACCGGCCCGTCTGGCGACGACGCCACCTCTGCAGCTGCGACCGGCCCGTCTGGCGACGACGCCACCTCTGCAGCTGCGACCGGCCCGTCTGGCGACGACGCCACCTCTGCAGCTGCGACCGGCCCGTCTGGCGACGACGCCACCTCTGCAGCTGCGACCGGCCCGTCTGGCAACGACGCCACCTCTGCAGCTGCGACCGGCCCGTCTGGCGACGACGCCACCTCTGCAGCTGCGACCGGCCCGTCTGGCGACGACGCCACCTCTGCAGCTGCGACCGGCCCGTCTGGCGACGACGCCACCTCTGCAGCTGCGACCGGCCCGTCTGGCGACGACGCCACCTCTGCAGCTGCGACCGGCCCGTCTGGCGACGACGCCACCTCTGCAGCTGCGACCGGCCCGTCTGGCGACGACGCCACCTCTGCAGCTGCGACCGGCCCGTCTGGCGACGACGCCACCTCTGCAGCTGCGACCGGCCCGTCTGGCGACGACGCCACCTCTGAAGCTGCGACCGGCCCGTCTGGCGACGACGCCACCTCTGAAGCTGCGACCGGCCCGTCTGGCGACGACGCCACCTCTGAAGCTGCGACCGGCCCGTCTGGCGACGACGCCACCTCTGAAGCTGCGACCGGCCCGTCTGGCGACGACGCCATGGATATCTGACGTGGGACATGCAAGAGTTCATGGGTACTCTAGTCCAGTGTGTAACTGCATTTGCTTGTTTTGGCTCAATTAAACATTAACTGTAATACTTGTGTCCTCTGTATTGTTTTGGTGGTTCCTACTTGGAGTTGAGGTGTATGACCTGACTTGAGTAACTGGGGTGATGGCAACATTTATTTTGCATTATATCCATGCGCCAGCAATATTACTCAGACCCCTGTGTTTTAAATTACCAATTGACTTAAGCTACATGTGCTCAGTGTTGGTCCATTTATGCTAGTAGCATCACATGATACCTCAACAGCATTTTGACGCCATTTCCGGTCACAACTTGCAGACTTGTTTACGTGTTGCGGTGTTTTGTTGCTACATGACAACTTTACGGTTTTTACTTTTTAATTACCGTTTATATTTTTGGTTTTTCCCTCAATTTTTTCACTCGTGTCAGGGTTGCGTCAATTCGAATCTGGTATCAGGATAAATATCACAATGAGGCTTTTATTAGCTAAGCAATAAGTGGTAAATGCAATTTTCGTATATATGGGCTCTGTCCCACCTCGCAGGGCAAAACAGAACTGACTTGTTCCTGACAAAGATATTTAATATACTCTGACAGTAGTTCCTGCTTCCGAGCCGGCCTGTCAGAGTAGACTGGGCGTGGTTTAGACTCACCCAGCCTATCGTTGATTGTTGGCGCAGAGGCTGGTCCCAGCCCCTTAAGCACTTCAGCGGTCAGTCGTTGTAGCTGTGTAGAATATGCAGTTATCAGGCACCTGGCTCCTGTTATCTAACAAAAGACTGTTCTGAATGTGCCCCCCCCCAACTCATTGCACAGTTCTGTATTTTTCCATCATGAGAAAGGCCCATGGCCCTGAAACTGAACAATGGTTCAAGTCAGCTATGTTGCATAACACATACATACATCCACACAAGCCAACAGCAGATAATATTAAATCACATATGGTAACGGGCTATAGTGCATAACACAGAATCCTCATACTCCGGACGCTTTATCTGGACATGGTTCGTCAGGACCTCCAACAGCCGAAGCTAAGTAGTAACATTAACATGATGCCTTCTAATTGCAGTCGCTGTACTCATACAGGAGAACGATCGCCTTACGGTGAGGATAGCTGTGCTACAAGCCCAGCTTCAGACGCAATCGTTAGGCAAGGGTAATTTCAGTGTAGGAAAGGATGAAACAGCGTCTGTGCCACCAGTAAGTACAGATAGTAACGTTAGTATAAATCCCCTCGCACGGTCCCCGCAGCCGGACAACTTTCTCACGGTTTCTGGAGAGAAATGCTGTAGGAATGCTCAACCGGTGTCGCTCATTCAGCCGACAAACTTCAACCGGTTTTCCCCATTAAGCAGCGAGTCGGAGTCAAAGGCCGAGCCTTCTCTTGTCTCTACTCCTCCCGTTACGGGGTCAGAGACGCCGAAGCTTCCCACCATTAGCTCTGACAAATTGAAAACTCTAGTCATTGGCGACTCCATTACCCGCAGTATTAGACTTAAAACGAATAATCAGCCGACATGTCTCTGGACCTACTCACTGTCACAGTCATACTCTGGACCTAGTTTTGTCCCATGGAATAAATGTTGTGGATCTTAATGTTTTCCCTCATAATCCTGGACTATCGGACCACCATTTTATTACGTTTGCAATTGCAACAAATAATCTGCTCAGACCCCAACCAAGGAACATCAAAAGTCGTGCTATAAATTCACAGACAACACAAAGATTCCTTGATGTCCTTCCAGACTCCCTCTGTCTACCCAAGGACGCCAGAGGACAAAAATCAGTTAACCACCTAACTGAGGAACTCAATTTAACCTTGCGCAATACCCTAGATGCAGTTGCACCCCTAAAAACTAAAAACATTTCTCATAAGAAACTAGCTCCCTGGTATACAGAAAATACCCGAGCTCTGAAGCAAGCTTCCAGAAAATTGGAACGGAAATGGCGCCACACCAAACTGGAAGTCTTCCGACTAGCTTGGAAAGACAGTACCGTGCAGTATCGAAGAGCCCTTGCTGCTGCTCGATCATCCTATTTTTCCAACTTAATTGAGGAAAATAAGAACAATCCGAAATTCGTTTTTGATACTGTCGCAAAGCTAACTAAAAAGCAGCATTCCCCAAGAGAGGATGGCTTTCACCTCAGCAGTAATAAATTCATGAACTTCTTTGAGGAAAAGATGATTATTACAAAGTAAATTACGGACTCCTCTTTAAATCTGCGTATTCCTTCAAAGCTCAGTTGTCCTGAGTCTGCACAACTCTGCCAGGACCTAGGATCAAGAGAGACACTCAAGTGTTTTAGTACTATATCCCTTGACACAATGACGAAAATAATCATGGCCTCTAAACCTTCAAGCTCCATACTGGACCCTATTCCAACTAAACTACTGAAAGAGCTGTTTCCTGTGCTTGGCCCTCCTATGTTGAACATAATAAACGGCTCTCTATCCACCGGATGTGTACCAAACTCACTAAAAGTGGCAGTAATAAAGCCTCTCTTGAAAAAGCCAAACCTTGACCCAGAAAATATAAAAAACTATCGGCCTATATCGAATCTTCCATTCCTCTCAAAATGTTTAGAAAAGGCTGTTGCGCAGCCTCTGCCTTCCTCGTCAGAGGAGGAGATAGAAGAAAACTGTTACAGTCTCTGTGAATGGTTTGTCCTCTGACAAATCAACTGTAAATTTCGATGTTCCTCAAGGTTCCGTTTTAGGACCACTATTGATTTTCACTATATATTTTACCTCTTGGGGATGTCATTCGAAAACATAATGTTACCACCTAACTGAGGAACTCAATTTAACCTTGCGCAATACCCTAGATGCAGTTGCACCCCTAAAAACTAAAAACATTTCTCATAAGAAACTAGCTCCCTGGTATACAGAAAATACCCGAGCTCTGAAGCAAGCTTCCAGAAAATTGGAACGGAAATGGCGCCACACCAAACTGGAAGTCTTCCGACTAGCTTGGAAAGACAGTACCGTGCAGTATCGAAGAGCCCTTGCTGCTGCTCGATCATCCTATTTTTCCAACTTAATTGAGGAAAATAAGAACAATCCGAAATTCGTTTTTGATACTGTCGCAAAGCTAACTAAAAAGCAGCATTCCCCAAGAGAGGATGGCTTTCACCTCAGCAGTAATAAATTCATGAACTTCTTTGAGGAAAAGATGATTATTACAAAGTAAATTACGGACTCCTCTTTAAATCTGCGTATTCCTTCAAAGCTCAGTTGTCCTGAGTCTGCACAACTCTGCCAGGACCTAGGATCAAGAGAGACACTCAAGTGTTTTAGTACTATATCCCTTGACACAATGATGAAAATAATCATGGCCTCTAAACCTTCAAGCTCCATACTGGACCCTATTCCAACTAAACTACTGAAAGAGCTGTTTCCTGTGCTTGGCCCTCCTATGTTGAACATAATAAACGGCTCTCTATCCACCGGATGTGTACCAAACTCACTAAAAGTGGCAGTAATAAAGCCTCTCTTGAAAAAGCCCAACCTTGACCCAGAAAATATAAAAAACTATCGGCCTATATCGAATCTTCCATTCCTCTCAAAATGTTTAGAAAAGGCTGTTGCGCAGCCTCTGCCTTCCTCGTCAGAGGAGGAGATAGAAGAAAACTGTTACAGTCTCTGTGAATGGTTTGTCCTCTGACAAATCAACTGTAAATTTCGATGTTCCTCAAGGTTCCGTTTTAGGACCACTATTGATTTTCACTATATATTTTACCTCTTGGGGATGTCATTCGAAAACATAATGTTAACTTTCACTGCTATGCGGATGACACACAGCTGAACATTTCAATGAAACATGGTGAAGCCCCAAAATTGCCCTCGCTAGAAGCATGTGTTTCAGACATAAGGAAGTGGATGGCTGCAAACGTTCTACTTTTAAACTCGGACAAAACAGAGATGCTTGTTCTAGGTCCCAAGAAACAAAGAGATCTTCTGTTGAATCTGACAATTAATCTTAATGGCTGTACAGTCGTCTCAAATAAAACTGTGAAGGCCCTCGGCGTTACTCTGGACCCTGATCTCTCTTTTGAAGAACATATCAAGACTGTTTCAAGGACAGCTTTTTTCCATCTACGTAACATTGCAAAAATCAAACTTTCTGTCCAAAAATGATGCAGAAAAATGTATCCATGCTTTTGTCACTTCTAGGTTAGACTACTGCAATGCTCTTACTTTCCGGCTACCCGGATAAAGCACTAAATAAACTTCAGTTAGTGCTAAATACGGCTGCTAGAATCCTGACTAGAACCCCAAAAATATATCATATTACTCCAGTGCTAGCCTCCCTACACTGGCTTCCTGTCAAGGCAAGGGCTGATTTCAAGGTTTTACTGCTAACCTACAAAGCATTACATGGGCTTGCTCGTACCTATCTCTCTGATTTGGTCCTGCCGTACATACCTACACGTACGCTACGGTCACAAGACGCAGGCCTCCTAATTGCTTCTTCCACATCTTTTGGTCCCTGTCTGTTTTGCTCTCAGTGAAGTGCTACTATCCCCTTGGACTACAGGTTATTGCCGTCATAAGGTGTGCGTCTGTCTGTTGGCCGGACACTTTCTACCGTTTAGGACCTTTGTGGGTAAAGGTAAAGATGGGGTATAGCAGCAGAAGTTCCTCTGAAGTCCAGTATCTGCTGGAAGGGAACCTGGTGGTACGAGAGGATGAGTGTGGGCCTGTTGTGCTTCCCCCTATCCCTCCCTCTTCTCTCTCACTGTCTGAAAAACGTAAAACGTGGATTTGGGTACAGTGTTTATTTCCCCCTAATATCTTTGAAGATTACACCTAAAATAATTAGGAATACTTCTTTCTACTGCTGATCTGAGACCATTAGGGTTAATCATTACAGATATAAATGCAATATATGGAGTAGAAAAGATTGCCTGCCCACCAACTTGATAAGAATCAACATATGTTCTACATGGTCTATTTCTATCTGAACGTAACAACTCAATCAAGCTTGTTAATTGATCGTTAAGCCATGTTTGTCAGGTAAACTAAGGTCATTAGTGGCCTATATAAGCCTCATACAGGCCATGGGAAGACATTACCTGTTGATAACACAGACTATTTTCATGATCATGGGAGGTGTGAGAGAATTGCTGCTCGTTGTGATGACTGTGGGGGTTGTCAAAGGTTGGTTCACTAATGTTTAAGGGATTTGTTTGGTAAATATGCTTAACTTTATAAGTTGGGTATTAATATTTGACTGTCTGTATCTTCCGCGTTGGTCATCTTTTATTCTTCACTGCTATTAATATATGTAGCTATTTTGTGTGAACTCAACTTCTGTCAACACTTTCTCCTCAGTTTCTTGTTACCCTGTTGGAAAGTCCCAGAAGCAAGATCAAGTCTCTCTGCAGAGGAGACTTGGAGGTAAGTGTTTCTTTCCGCAACCCTTCTAGCTATGTTCTTTGTCACTGTCTATGGTGCTGCTGTGTTTGACACTCATTCAACAGCATAGAGTAACTCAGTCTAAATAATGTTGTCAAACCTTAACCTACATTTTTCAGAGCTGTCGTCAAATGACGTCTCCATTGTGCATGCCCTGGCCTTGCTCCGATCCATAGGGTCTGACGCTAAACAAGCCAGAGAAGGTACGGCCTGAAACATATACTTTGAAAACTGTTGGGTTCATGTTGCTCAAAATTCGATTAGCAATTTGGCCTAGACCGTGTAGAACAGATGTGTTGCTGTAGAATACCCAACTGTTCCTTTTGTTTTTTTCTCAAGAGTATTTAGAGACCAATGAAGTAGAATCCCAAGCTTCTCCAAACCATGGTAGCTCTCCGGCAAATGATGCCCTGTCCTCTGAGGAGAAGCTGAGGCGCATGTCCTCGGACGACGCCGCCACCTCTGAAGCTGCGACCGGCCCGTCTGGCGACGGCGCCACCTCTGAAGCTGCGACCGGCCCGTCTGGCGACGGCGCCACCTCTGAAGCTGCGACCGGCCCGTCTGGCGACGGCGCCACCTCTGAAGCTGCGACCGGCCCGTCTGGCGACGGCGCCACCTCTGAAGCTGCGACCGGCCCGTCTGGCGACGGCGCCACCTCTGAAGCTGCGACCGGCCCGTCTGGCGACGGCGCCACCTCTGAAGCTGCGACCGGCCCGTCTGGCGACGGCGCCACCTCTGAAGCTGCGACCGGCCCGTCTGGCGACGGCGCCACCTCTGAAGCTGCGACCGGCCCGTCTGGCGACGGCGCCACCTCTGAAGCTGCGACCGGCCCGTCTGGCGACGGCGCCACCTCTGAAGCTGCGACCGGCCCGTCTGGCGACGGCGCCACCTCTGAAGCTGCGACCGGCCCGTCTGGCGACGGCGCCACCTCTGAAGCTGCGACCGGCCCGTCTGGCGACGGCGCCACCTCTGAAGCTGCGACCGGCCCGTCTGGCGACGGCGCCACCTCTGGAGCTGCGACCGGCCCGTCTGGCGACGGCGCCACCTCTGGAGCTGCGACCGGCCCGTCTGGCGACGGCGCCACCTCTGGAGCTGCGACCGGCCCGTCTGGCGACGACGCCACCTCTGGAGCTGCGACCGGCCCGTCTGGCGACGACGCCACCTCTGGAGCTGCGACCGGCCCGTCTGGCGACGACGCCACCTCTGGAGCTGCGACCGGCCCGTCTGGCGACGACGCCACCTCTGGAGCTGCGACCGGCCCGTCTGGCGACGACGCCACCTCTGGAGCTGCGACCGGCCCGTCTGGCGACGACGCCACCTCTGGAGCTGCGACCGGCCCGTCTGGCGACGACGCCACCTCTGGAGCTGCGACCGGCCCGTCTGGCGACGACGCCACCTCTGGAGCTGCGACCGGCCCGTCTGGCGACGACGCCACCTCTGGAGCTGCGACCGGCCCGTCTGGCGACGACGCCACCTCTGGAGCTGCGACCGGCCCGTCTGGCGACGGCGCCACCTCTGGAGCTGCGACCGGCCCGTCTGGCGACGGCGCCACCTCTGGAGCTGCGACCGGCCCGTCTGGCGACGGCGCCACCTCTGAAGCTGCGACCGGCCCGTCTGGCGACGGCGCCACCTCTGAAGCTGCGACCGGCCCGTCTGGCGACGGCGCCACCTCTGAAGCTGCGACCGGCCCGTCTGGCGACGGCGCCACCTCTGAAGCTGCGACCGGCCCGTCTGGCGACGGCGCCATGGATATCTGACGTGGGACATGCAAGAGTTCATGGGTACTCTAGTCCAGTGTGTAACTGCATTTGCTTGTTTTGGCTCAATTAAACATTAACTGTAATACTTGTGTCCTCTGTATTGTTTTGGTGGTTCCTACTTGGAGTTGAGGTGTATGACCTGACTTGAGTAACTGGGGTGATGGCAACATTTATTTTGCATTATATCCATGCGCCAGCAATATTACTCAGACCCCTGTGTTTTAAATTACCAATTGACTTAAGCTACATGTGCTCAGTGTTGGTCCATTTATGCTAGTAGCATCACATGATACCTCAACAGCATTTTGACGCCATTTCCGGTCACAACTTGCAGACTTGTTTACGTGTTGCGGTGTTTTGTTGCCACATGACAACTTTACGGTTTTTACTTTTTAATTACCGTTTATATTTTTGGTTTTTCCCTAAATTTTTTCACTCGTGTCAGGGTTGCGTCAATTCGAATCTGGTATCAGGATAAATATCACAATGAGGCTTTTATTAGCTAAGCAATAAGTGGTAAATGCAATTTTCGTATATATGGGCTCTGTCCCACCTCGCAGGGCAAAACAGAACTGACTTGTTCCTGACAAAGATATTTAATATACTCTGACAGTTCCTGCTTCCGAGCCGGCCTGTCAGAGTAGACTGGGCGTGGTTTAGACTCACCCAGCCTATCGTTGATTGTTGGCGCAGAGGCTGGTCCCAGCCCCTTAAGCGCTTCAGCGGTCAGTCGTTGTAGCTGTGTAGAATATGCAGTTATCAGGCACCTGGCTCCTGTTATCTAACAAAAGACTGTTCTGAATGTGCCCCCCCCCAACTCATTGCACAGTTCTGTATTTTTCCATCATGAGAAAGGCCCATGGCCCTGAAACTGAACAATGGTTCAAGTCAGCTATGTTGCATAACACATACATACATCCACACAAGCCAACAGCAGATAATATTAAATCACATATGGTAACGGGCTATAGTGCATAACACAGAATCCTCATACTCCGGACGCTTTATCTGGACATGGTTCGTCAGGACCTCCAACAGCCGAAGCTAAGTAGTAACATTAACATGATGCCTTCTAATTGCAGTCGCTGTACTCATACAGGAGAACGATCGCCTTACGGTGAGGATAGCTGTGCTACAAGCCCAGCTTCAGACGCAATCGTTAGGCAAGGGTAATTTCAGTGTAGGAAAGGATGAAACAGCGTCTGTGCCACCAGTAAGTACAGATAGTAACGTTAGTATAAATCCCCTCGCACGGTCCCCGCAGCCGGACAACTTTCTCACGGTTTCTGGAGAGAAATGCTGTAGGAATGCTCAACCGGTGTCGCTCATTCAGCCGACAAACTTCAACCGGTTTTCCCCATTAAGCAGCGAGTCGGAGTCAAAGGCCGAGCCTTCTCTTGTCTCTACTCCTCCCGTTACGGGGTCAGAGACGCCGAAGCTTCCCACCATTAGCTCTGACAAATTGAAAACTCTAGTCATTGGCGACTCCATTACCCGCAGTATTAGACTTAAAACGAATAATCAGCCGACATGTCTCTGGACCTACTCACTGTCACAGTCATACTCTGGACCTAGTTTTGTCCCATGGAATAAATGTTGTGGATCTTAATGTTTTCCCTCATAATCCTGGACTATCGGACCACCATTTTATTACGTTTGCAATTGCAACAAATAATCTGCTCAGACCCCAACCAAGGAACATCAAAAGTCGTGCTATAAATTCACAGACAACACAAAGATTCCTTGATGTCCTTCCAGACTCCCTCTGTCTACCCAAGGACGCCAGAGGACAAAAATCAGTTAACCACCTAACTGAGGAACTCAATTTAACCTTGCGCAATACCCTAGATGCAGTTGCACCCCTAAAAACTAAAAACATTTCTCATAAGAAACTAGCTCCCTGGTATACAGAAAATACCCGAGCTCTGAAGCAAGCTTCCAGAAAATTGGAACGGAAATGGCGCCACACCAAACTGGAAGTCTTCCGACTAGCTTGGAAAGACAGTACCGTGCAGTATCGAAGAGCCCTTGCTGCTGCTCGATCATCCTATTTTTCCAACTTAATTGAGGAAAATAAGAACAATCCGAAATTCGTTTTTGATACTGTCGCAAAGCTAACTAAAAAGCAGCATTCCCCAAGAGAGGATGGCTTTCACCTCAGCAGTAATAAATTCATGAACTTCTTTGAGGAAAAGATGATTATTACAAAGTAAATTACGGACTCCTCTTTAAATCTGCGTATTCCTTCAAAGCTCAGTTGTCCTGAGTCTGCACAACTCTGCCAGGACCTAGGATCAAGAGAGACACTCAAGTGTTTTAGTACTATATCCCTTGACACAATGATGAAAATAATCATGGCCTCTAAACCTTCAAGCTCCATACTGGACCCTATTCCAACTAAACTACTGAAAGAGCTGTTTCCTGTGCTTGGCCCTCCTATGTTGAACATAATAAACGGCTCTCTATCCACCGGATGTGTACCAAACTCACTAAAAGTGGCAGTAATAAAGCCTCTCTTGAAAAAGCCAAACCTTGACCCAGAAAATATAAAAAACTATCGGCCTATATCGAATCTTCCATTCCTCTCAAAATGTTTAGAAAAGGCTGTTGCGCAGCCTCTGCCTTCCTCGTCAGAGGAGGAGATAGAAGAAAACTGTTACAGTCTCTGTGAATGGTTTGTCCTCTGACAAATCAACTGTAAATTTCGATGTTCCTCAAGGTTCCGTTTTAGGACCACTATTGATTTTCACTATATATTTTACCTCTTGGGGATGTCATTCGAAAACATAATGTTAACTTTCACTGCTATGCGGATGACACACAGCTGAACATTTCAATGAAACATGGTGAAGCCCCAAAATTGCCCTCGCTAGAAGCATGTGTTTCAGACATAAGGAAGTGGATGGCTGCAAACGTTCTACTTTTAAACTCGGACAAAACAGAGATGCTTGTTCTAGGTCCCAAGAAACAAAGAGATCTTCTGTTGAATCTGACAATTAATCTTAATGGCTGTACAGTCGTCTCAAATAAAACTGTGAAGGCCCTCGGCGTTACTCTGGACCCTGATCTCTCTTTTGAAGAACATATCAAGACTGTTTCAAGGACAGCTTTTTTCCATCTACGTAACATTGCAAAAATCAAACTTTCTGTCCAAAAATGATGCAGAAAAATGTATCCATGCTTTTGTCACTTCTAGGTTAGACTACTGCAATGCTCTTACTTTCCGGCTACCCGGATAAAGCACTAAATAAACTTCAGTTAGTGCTAAATACGGCTGCTAGAATCCTGACTAGAACCCCAAAAATATATCATATTACTCCAGTGCTAGCCTCCCTACACTGGCTTCCTGTCAAGGCAAGGGCTGATTTCAAGGTTTTACTGCTAACCTACAAAGCATTACATGGGCTTGCTCGTACCTATCTCTCTGATTTGGTCCTGCCGTACATACCTACACGTACGCTACGGTCACAAGACGCAGGCCTCCTAATTGCTTCTTCCACATCTTTTGGTCCCTGTCTGTTTTGCTCTCAGTGAAGTGCTACTATCCCCTTGGACTACAGGTTATTGCCGTCATAAGGTGTGCGTCTGTCTGTTGGCCGGACACTTTCTACCGTTTAGGACCTTTGTGGGTAAAGGTAAAGATGGGGTATAGCAGCAGAAGTTCCTCTGAAGTCCAGTATCTGCTGGAAGGGAACCTGGTGGTACGAGAGGATGAGTGTGGGCCTGTTGTGCTTCCCCCTATCCCTCCCTCTTCTCTCTCACTGTCTGAAAAACGTAAAACGTGGATTTGGGTACAGTGTTTATTTCCCCCTAATATCTTTGAAGATTACACCTAAAATAATTAGGAATACTTCTTTCTACTGCTGATCTGAGACCATTAGGGTTAATCATTACAGATATAAATGCAATATATGGAGTAGAAAAGATTGCCTGCCCACCAACTTGATAAGAATCAACATATGTTCTACATGGTCTATTTCTATCTGAACGTAACAACTCAATCAAGCTTGTTAATTGATCGTTAAGCCATGTTTGTCAGGTAAACTAAGGTCATTAGTGGCCTATATAAGCCTCATACAGGCCATGGGAAGACATTACCTGTTGATAACACAGACTATTTTCATGATCATGGGAGGTGTGAGAGAATTGCTGCTCGTTGTGATGACTGTGGGGGTTGTCAAAGGTTGGTTCACTAATGTTTAAGGGATTTGTTTGGTAAATATGCTTAACTTTATAAGTTGGGTATTAATATTTGACTGTCTGTATCTTCCGCGTTGGTCATCTTTTATTCTTCACTGCTATTAATATATGTAGCTATTTTGTGTGAACTCAACTTCTGTCAACACTTTCTCCTCAGTTTCTTGTTACCCTGTTGGAAAGTCCCAGAAGCAAGATCAAGTCTCTCTGCAGAGGAGACTTGGAGGTAAGTGTTTCTTTCCGCAACCCTTCTAGCTATGTTCTTTGTCACTGTCTATGGTGCTGCTGTGTTTGACACTCATTCAACAGCATAGAGTAACTCAGTCTAAATAATGTTGTCAAACCTTAACCTACATTTTTCAGAGCTGTCATCAAATGACGTCTCCATTGTGCATGCCCTGGCCTTGCTCCGATCCATAGGGTCTGACGCTAAACAAGCCAGAGAAGGTACGGCCTGAAACATATACTTTGAAAACTGTTGGGTTCATGTTGCTCAAAATTCGATTAGCAATTTGGCCTAGACCGTGTAGAACAGATGTGTTGCTGTAGAATACCCAACTGTTCCTTTTGTTTTTTCTCAAGAGTATTTAGAGACCAATGAAGTAGAATCCCAAGCTTCTCCAAACCATGGTAGCTCTCCGGCAAATGATGCCCTGTCCTCTGAGGAGAAGCTGAGGCGCATGTCCTCGGACGACGCCGCCACCTCTGAAGCTGCGACCGGCCCGTCTGGCGACGACGCCACCTCTGGAGCTGCGACCGGCCCGTCTGGCGACGACGCCACCTCTGGAGCTGCGACCGGCCCGTCTGGCGACGACGCCACCTCTGGAGCTGCGACCGGCCCGTCTGGCGACGACGCCACCTCTGGAGCTGCGACCGGCCCGTCTGGCGACGACGCCACCTCTGGAGCTGCGACCGGCCCGTCTGGCGACGACGCCACCTCTGGAGCTGCGACCGGCCCGTCTGGCGACGACGCCACCTCTGGAGCTGCGACCGGCCCGTCTGGCGACGACGCCACCTCTGGAGCTGCGACCGGCCCGTCTGGCGACGACGCCACCTCTGGAGCTGCGACCGGCCCGTCTGGCGACGACGCCACCTCTGGAGCTGCGACCGGCCCGTCTGGCGACGACGCCACCTCTGGAGCTGCGACCGGCCCGTCTGGCGACGACGCCACCTCTGGAGCTGCGACCGGCCCGTCTGGCGACGACGCCACCTCTGGAGCTGCGACCGGCCCGTCTGGCGACGACGCCACCTCTGGAGCTGCGACCGGCCCGTCTGGCGACGACGCCACCTCTGGAGCTGCGACCGGCCCGTCTGGCGACGACGCCACCTCTGGAGCTGCGACCGGCCCGTCTGGCGACGGCGCCACCTCTGGAGCTGCGACCGGCCCGTCTGGCGACGGCGCCACCTCTGGAGCTGCGACCGGCCCGTCTGGCGACGGCGCCACCTCTGGAGCTGCGACCGGCCCGTCTGGCGACGGCGCCACCTCTGGAGCTGCGACCGGCCCGTCTGGCGACGGCGCCACCTCTGGAGCTGCGACCGGCCCGTCTGGCGACGGCGCCACCTCTGAAGCTGCGACCGGCCCGTCTGGCGACGGCGCCACCTCTGAAGCTGCGACCGGCCCGTCTGGCGACGGCGCCACCTCTGAAGCTGCGACCGGCCCGTCTGGCGACGGCGCCACCTCTGAAGCTGCGACCGGCCCGTCTGGCGACGGCGCCATGGATATCTGACGTGGGACATGCAAGAGTTCATGGGTACTCTAGTCCAGTGTGTAACTGCATTTGCTTGTTTTGGCTCAATTAAACATTAACTGTAATACTTGTGTCCTCTGTATTGTTTTGGTGGTTCCTACTTGGAGTTGAGGTGTATGACCTGACTTGAGTAACTGGGGTGATGGCAACATTTATTTTGCATTATATCCATGCGCCAGCAATATTACTCAGACCCCTGTGTTTTAAATTACCAATTGACTTAAGCTACATGTGCTCAGTGTTGGTCCATTTATGCTAGTAGCATCACATGATACCTCAACAGCATTTTGACGCCATTTCCGGTCACAACTTGCAGACTTGTTTACGTGTTGCGGTGTTTTGTTGCCACATGACAACTTTACGGTTTTTACTTTTTAATTACCGTTTATATTTTTGGTTTTTCCCTAAATTTTTTCACTCGTGTCAGGGTTGCGTCAATTCGAATCTGGTATCAGGATAAATATCACAATGAGGCTTTTATTAGCTAAGCAATAAGTGGTAAATGCAATTTTCGTATATATGGGCTCTGTCCCACCTCGCAGGGCAAAACAGAACTGACTTGTTCCTGACAAAGATATTTAATATACTCTGACAGTAGTTCCTGCTTCCGAGCCGGCCTGTCAGAGTAGACTGGGCGTGGTTTAGACTCACCCAGCCTATCGTTGATTGTTGGCGCAGAGGCTGGTCCCAGCCCCTTAAGCGCTTCAGCGGTCAGTCGTTGTAGCTGTGTAGAATATGCAGTTATCAGGCACCTGGCTCCTGTTATCTAACAAAAGACTGTTCTGAATGTGCCCCCCCCCAACTCATTGCACAGTTCTGTATTTTTCCATCATGAGAAAGGCCCATGGCCCTGAAACTGAACAATGGTTCAAGTCAGCTATGTTGCATAACACATACATACATCCACACAAGCCAACAGCAGATAATATTAAATCACATATGGTAACGGGCTATAGTGCATAACACAGAATCCTCATACTCCGGACGCTTTATCTGGACATGGTTCGTCAGGACCTCCAACAGCCGAAGCTAAGTAGTAACATTAACATGATGCCTTCTAATTGCAGTCGCTGTACTCATACAGGAGAACGATCGCCTTACGGTGAGGATAGCTGTGCTACAAGCCCAGCTTCAGACGCAATCGTTAGGCAAGGGTAATTTCAGTGTAGGAAAGGATGAAACAGCGTCTGTGCCACCAGTAAGTACAGATAGTAACGTTAGTATAAATCCCCTCGCACGGTCCCCGCAGCCGGACAACTTTCTCACGGTTTCTGGAGAGAAATGCTGTAGGAATGCTCAACCGGTGTCGCTCATTCAGCCGACAAACTTCAACCGGTTTTCCCCATTAAGCAGCGAGTCGGAGTCAAAGGCCGAGCCTTCTCTTGTCTCTACTCCTCCCGTTACGGGGTCAGAGACGCCGAAGCTTCCCACCATTAGCTCTGACAAATTGAAAACTCTAGTCATTGGCGACTCCATTACCCGCAGTATTAGACTTAAAACGAATAATCAGCCGACATGTCTCTGGACCTACTCACTGTCACAGTCATACTCTGGACCTAGTTTTGTCCCATGGAATAAATGTTGTGGATCTTAATGTTTTCCCTCATAATCCTGGACTATCGGACCACCATTTTATTACGTTTGCAATTGCAACAAATAATCTGCTCAGACCCCAACCAAGGAACATCAAAAGTCGTGCTATAAATTCACAGACAACACAAAGATTCCTTGATGTCCTTCCAGACTCCCTCTGTCTACCCAAGGACGCCAGAGGACAAAAATCAGTTAACCACCTAACTGAGGAACTCAATTTAACCTTGCGCAATACCCTAGATGCAGTTGCACCCCTAAAAACTAAAAACATTTCTCATAAGAAACTAGCTCCCTGGTATACAGAAAATACCCGAGCTCTGAAGCAAGCTTCCAGAAAATTGGAACGGAAATGGCGCCACACCAAACTGGAAGTCTTCCGACTAGCTTGGAAAGACAGTACCGTGCAGTATCGAAGAGCCCTTGCTGCTGCTCGATCATCCTATTTTTCCAACTTAATTGAGGAAAATAAGAACAATCCGAAATTCGTTTTTGATACTGTCGCAAAGCTAACTAAAAAGCAGCATTCCCCAAGAGAGGATGGCTTTCACCTCAGCAGTAATAAATTCATGAACTTCTTTGAGGAAAAGATGATTATTACAAAGTAAATTACGGACTCCTCTTTAAATCTGCGTATTCCTTCAAAGCTCAGTTGTCCTGAGTCTGCACAACTCTGCCAGGACCTAGGATCAAGAGAGACACTCAAGTGTTTTAGTACTATATCCCTTGACACAATGATGAAAATAATCATGGCCTCTAAACCTTCAAGCTCCATACTGGACCCTATTCCAACTAAACTACTGAAAGAGCTGTTTCCTGTGCTTGGCCCTCCTATGTTGAACATAATAAACGGCTCTCTATCCACCGGATGTGTACCAAACTCACTAAAAGTGGCAGTAATAAAGCCTCTCTTGAAAAAGCCAAACCTTGACCCAGAAAATATAAAAAACTATCGGCCTATATCGAATCTTCCATTCCTCTCAAAATGTTTAGAAAAGGCTGTTGCGCAGCCTCTGCCTTCCTCGTCAGAGGAGGAGATAGAAGAAAACTGTTACAGTCTCTGTGAATGGTTTGTCCTCTGACAAATCAACTGTAAATTTCGATGTTCCTCAAGGTTCCGTTTTAGGACCACTATTGATTTTCACTATATATTTTACCTCTTGGGGATGTCATTCGAAAACATAATGTTAACTTTCACTGCTATGCGGATGACACACAGCTGAACATTTCAATGAAACATGGTGAAGCCCCAAAATTGCCCTCGCTAGAAGCATGTGTTTCAGACATAAGGAAGTGGATGGCTGCAAACGTTCTACTTTTAAACTCGGACAAAACAGAGATGCTTGTTCTAGGTCCCAAGAAACAAAGAGATCTTCTGTTGAATCTGACAATTAATCTTAATGGCTGTACAGTCGTCTCAAATAAAACTGTGAAGGCCCTCGGCGTTACTCTGGACCCTGATCTCTCTTTTGAAGAACATATCAAGACTGTTTCAAGGACAGCTTTTTTCCATCTACGTAACATTGCAAAAATCAAACTTTCTGTCCAAAAATGATGCAGAAAAATGTATCCATGCTTTTGTCACTTCTAGGTTAGACTACTGCAATGCTCTTACTTTCCGGCTACCCGGATAAAGCACTAAATAAACTTCAGTTAGTGCTAAATACGGCTGCTAGAATCCTGACTAGAACCCCAAAAATATATCATATTACTCCAGTGCTAGCCTCCCTACACTGGCTTCCTGTCAAGGCAAGGGCTGATTTCAAGGTTTTACTGCTAACCTACAAAGCATTACATGGGCTTGCTCGTACCTATCTCTCTGATTTGGTCCTGCCGTACATACCTACACGTACGCTACGGTCACAAGACGCAGGCCTCCTAATTGCTTCTTCCACATCTTTTGGTCCCTGTCTGTTTTGCTCTCAGTGAAGTGCTACTATCCCCTTGGACTACAGGTTATTGCCGTCATAAGGTGTGCGTCTGTCTGTTGGCCGGACACTTTCTACCGTTTAGGACCTTTGTGGGTAAAGGTAAAGATGGGGTATAGCAGCAGAAGTTCCTCTGAAGTCCAGTATCTGCTGGAAGGGAACCTGGTGGTACGAGAGGATGAGTGTGGGCCTGTTGTGCTTCCCCCTATCCCTCCCTCTTCTCTCTCACTGTCTGAAAAACGTAAAACGTGGATTTGGGTACAGTGTTTATTTCCCCCTAATATCTTTGAAGATTACACCTAAAATAATTAGGAATACTTCTTTCTACTGCTGATCTGAGACCATTAGGGTTAATCATTACAGATATAAATGCAATATATGGAGTAGAAAAGATTGCCTGCCCACCAACTTGATAAGAATCAACATATGTTCTACATGGTCTATTTCTATCTGAACGTAACAACTCAATCAAGCTTGTTAATTGATCGTTAAGCCATGTTTGTCAGGTAAACTAAGGTCATTAGTGGCCTATATAAGCCTCATACAGGCCATGGGAAGACATTACCTGTTGATAACACAGACTATTTTCATGATCATGGGAGGTGTGAGAGAATTGCTGCTCGTTGTGATGACTGTGGGGGTTGTCAAAGGTTGGTTCACTAATGTTTAAGGGATTTGTTTGGTAAATATGCTTAACTTTATAAGTTGGGTATTAATATTTGACTGTCTGTATCTTCCGCGTTGGTCATCTTTTATTCTTCACTGCTATTAATATATGTAGCTATTTTGTGTGAACTCAACTTCTGTCAACACTTTCTCCTCAGTTTCTTGTTACCCTGTTGGAAAGTCCCAGAAGCAAGATCAAGTCTCTCTGCAGAGGAGACTTGGAGGTAAGTGTTTCTTTCCGCAACCCTTCTAGCTATGTTCTTTGTCACTGTCTATGGTGCTGCTGTGTTTGACACTCATTCAACAGCATAGAGTAACTCAGTCTAAATAATGTTGTCAAACCTTAACCTACATTTTTCAGAGCTGTCATCAAATGACGTCTCCATTGTGCATGCCCTGGCCTTGCTCCGATCCATAGGGTCTGACGCTAAACAAGCCAGAGAAGGTACGGCCTGAAACATATACTTTGAAAACTGTTGGGTTCATGTTGCTCAAAATTCGATTAGCAATTTGGCCTAGACCGTGTAGAACAGATGTGTTGCTGTAGAATACCCAACTGTTCCTTTTGTTTTTTCTCAAGAGTATTTAGAGACCAATGAAGTAGAATCCCAAGCTTCTCCAAACCATGGTAGCTCTCCGGCAAATGATGCCCTGTCCTCTGAGGAGAAGCTGAGGCGCATGTCCTCGGACGACGCCGCCACCTCTGAAGCTGCGACCGGCCCGTCTGGCGACGACGCCACCTCTGGAGCTGCGACCGGCCCGTCTGGCGACGACGCCACCTCTGGAGCTGCGACCGGCCCGTCTGGCGACGACGCCACCTCTGGAGCTGCGACCGGCCCGTCTGGCGACGACGCCACCTCTGGAGCTGCGACCGGCCCGTCTGGCGACGACGCCACCTCTGGAGCTGCGACCGGCCCGTCTGGCGACGACGCCACCTCTGGAGCTGCGACCGGCCCGTCTGGCGACGACGCCACCTCTGGAGCTGCGACCGGCCCGTCTGGCGACGACGCCACCTCTGGAGCTGCGACCGGCCCGTCTGGCGACGACGCCACCTCTGGAGCTGCGACCGGCCCGTCTGGCGACGACGCCACCTCTGGAGCTGCGACCGGCCCGTCTGGCGACGACGCCACCTCTGGAGCTGCGACCGGCCCGTCTGGCGACGACGCCACCTCTGGAGCTGCGACCGGCCCGTCTGGCGACGACGCCACCTCTGGAGCTGCGACCGGCCCGTCTGGCGACGACGCCACCTCTGGAGCTGCGACCGGCCCGTCTGGCGACGACGCCACCTCTGGAGCTGCGACCGGCCCGTCTGGCGACGACGCCACCTCTGGAGCTGCGACCGGCCCGTCTGGCGACGACGCCACCTCTGGAGCTGCGACCGGCCCGTCTGGCGACGACGCCACCTCTGGAGCTGCGACCGGCCCGTCTGGCGACGACGCCACCTCTGGAGCTGCGACCGGCCCGTCTGGCGACGACGCCACCTCTGGAGCTGCGACCGGCCCGTCTGGCGACGACGCCACCTCTGGAGCTGCGACCGGCCCGTCTGGCGACGACGCCACCTCTGGAGCTGCGACCGGCCCGTCTGGCGACGACGCCACCTCTGGAGCTGCGACCGGCCCGTCCGGCGACGACGCCACCTCTGGAGCTGCGACCGGCCCGTCCGGCGACGACGCCACCTCTGGAGCTGCGACCGGCCCGTCCGGCGACGACGCCACCTCTGGAGCTGCGACCGGCCCGTCCGGCGACGACGCCACCTCTGGAGCTGCGACCGGCCCGTCTGGCGACGACGCCACCTCTGGAGCTGCGACCGGCCCGTCTGGCGACGACGCCACCTCTGGAGCTGCGACCGGCCCGTCTGGCGACGACGCCACCTCTGGAGCTGCGACCGGCCCGTCTGGCGACGACGCCACCTCTGGAGCTGCGACCGGCCCGTCTGGCGACGACGCCACCTCTGGAGCTGCGACCGGCCCGTCTGGCGACGACGCCACCTCTGGAGCTGCGACCGGCCCGTCTGGCGACGACGCCACCTCTGGAGCTGCGACCGGCCCGTCTGGCGACGACGCCACCTCTGGAGCTGCGACCGGCCCGTCTGGCGACGACGCCACCTCTGGAGCTGCGACCGGCCCGTCTGGCGACGACGCCACCTCTGGAGCTGCGACCGGCCCGTCTGGCGACGACGCCACCTCTGGAGCTGCGACCGGCCCGTCTGGCGACGACGCCACCTCTGGAGCTGCGACCGGCCCGTCTGGCGACGACGCCACCTCTGGAGCTGCGACCGGCCCGTCTGGCGACGACGCCACCTCTGGAGCTGCGACCGGCCCGTCTGGCGACGACGCCACCTCTGGAGCTGCGACCGGCCCGTCTGGCGACGACGCCACCTCTGGAGCTGCGACCGGCCCGTCTGGCGACGACGCCACCTCTGGAGCTGCGACCGGCCCGTCTGGCGACGACGCCACCTCTGGAGCTGCGACCGGCCCGTCTGGCGACGACGCCACCTCTGGAGCTGCGACCGGCCCGTCTGGCGACGACGCCACCTCTGGAGCTGCGACCGGCCCGTCTGGCGACGACGCCACCTCTGGAGCTGCGACCGGCCCGTCTGGCGACGACGCCACCTCTGGAGCTGCGACCGGCCCGTCTGGCGACGACGCCACCTCTGGAGCTGCGACCGGCCCGTCTGGCGACGACGCCACCTCTGGAGCTGCGACCGGCCCGTCTGGCGACGACGCCACCTCTGGAGCTGCGACCGGCCCGTCTGGCGACGACGCCACCTCTGGAGCTGCGACCGGCCCGTCTGGCGACGACGCCACCTCTGGAGCTGCGACCGGCCCGTCTGGCGACGACGCCACCTCTGGAGCTGCGACCGGCCCGTCTGGCGACGACGCCACCTCTGGAGCTGCGACCGGCCCGTCTGGCGACGACGCCACCTCTGGAGCTGCGACCGGCCCGTCTGGCGACGACGCCACCTCTGGAGCTGCGACCGGCCCGTCTGGCGACGACGCCACCTCTGGAGCTGCGACCGGCCCGTCTGGCGACGACGCCACCTCTGGAGCTGCGACCGGCCCGTCTGGCGACGACGCCACCTCTGGAGCTGCGACCGGCCCGTCTGGCGACGACGCCACCTCTGGAGCTGCGACCGGCCCGTCTGGCGACGACGCCACCTCTGGAGCTGCGACCGGCCCGTCTGGCGACGACGCCACCTCTGGAGCTGCGACCGGCCCGTCTGGCGACGACGCCACCTCTGGAGCTGCGACCGGCCCGTCTGGCGACGACGCCACCTCTGGAGCTGCGACCGGCCCGTCCGGCGACGACGCCACCTCTGGAGCTGCGACCGGCCCGTCCGGCGACGACGCCATGGATATCTGACGTGGGACATGCAAGAGTTCATGGGTACTCTAGTCCAGTGTGTAACTGCATTTGCTTGTTTTGGCTCAATTAAACATTAACTGTAATACTTGTGTCCTCTGTATTGTTTTGGTGGTTCCTACTTGGAGTTGAGGTGTATGACCTGACTTGAGTAACTGGGGTGATGGCAACATTTATTTTGCATTATATCCATGCGCCAGCAATATTACTCAGACCCCTGTGTTTTAAATTACCAATTGACTTAAGCTACATGTGCTCAGTGTTGGTCCATTTATGCTAGTAGCATCACATGATACCTCAACAGCATTTTGACGCCATTTCCGGTCACAACTTGCAGACTTGTTTACGTGTTGCGGTGTTTTGTTGCCTACTTTGCTACATGACAACTTTACGGTTTTTACTTTTTAATTACCGTTTATATTTTTGGTTTTTCCCTCAATTTTTTCACTCGTGTCAGGGTTGCGTCAATTCGAATCTGGTATCAGGATAAATATCACAATGAGGCTTTTATTAGCTAAGCAATAAGTGGTAAATGCAATTTTCGTATATATGGGCTCTGTCCCACCTCGCAGGGCAAAACAGAACTGACTTGTTCCTGACAAAGATATTTAATATACTCTGACAGTAGTTCCTGCTTCCGAGCCGGCCTGTCAGAGTAGACTGGGCGTGGTTTAGACTCACCCAGCCTATCGTTGATTGTTGGCGCAGAGGCTGGTCCCAGCCCCTTAAGCGCTTCAGCGGTCAGTCGTTGTAGCTGTGTAGAATATGCAGTTATCAGGCACCTGGCTCCTGTTATCTAACAAAAGACTGTTCTGAATGTGCCCCCCCCCCCAACTCATTGCACAGTTCTGTATTTTTCCATCATGAGAAAGGCCCATGGCCCTGAAACTGAACAATGGTTCAAGTCAGCTATGTTGCATAACACATACATACATCCACACAAGCCAACAGCAGATAATATTAAATCACATATGGTAACGGGCTATAGTGCATAACACAGAATCCTCATACTCCGGACGCTTTATCTGGACATGGTTCGTCAGGACCTCCAACAGCCGAAGCTAAGTAGTAACATTAACATGATGCCTTCTAATTGCAGTCGCTGTACTCATACAGGAGAACGATCGCCTTACGGTGAGGATAGCTGTGCTACAAGCCCAGCTTCAGACGCAATCGTTAGGCAAGGGTAATTTCAGTGTAGGAAAGGATGAAACAGCGTCTGTGCCACCAGTAAGTACAGATAGTAACGTTAGTATAAATCCCCTCGCACGGTCCCCGCAGCCGGACAACTTTCTCACGGTTTCTGGAGAGAAATGCTGTAGGAATGCTCAACCGGTGTCGCTCATTCAGCCGACAAACTTCAACCGGTTTTCCCCATTAAGCAGCGAGTCGGAGTCAAAGGCCGAGCCTTCTCTTGTCTCTACTCCTCCCGTTACGGGGTCAGAGACGCCGAAGCTTCCCACCATTAGCTCTGACAAATTGAAAACTCTAGTCATTGGCGACTCCATTACCCGCAGTATTAGACTTAAAACGAATAATCAGCCGACATGTCTCTGGACCTACTCACTGTCACAGTCATACTCTGGACCTAGTTTTGTCCCATGGAATAAATGTTGTGGATCTTAATGTTTTCCCTCATAATCCTGGACTATCGGACCACCATTTTATTACGTTTGCAATTGCAACAAATAATCTGCTCAGACCCCAACCAAGGAACATCAAAAGTCGTGCTATAAATTCACAGACAACACAAAGATTCCTTGATGTCCTTCCAGACTCCCTCTGTCTACCCAAGGACGCCAGAGGACAAAAATCAGTTAACCACCTAACTGAGGAACTCAATTTAACCTTGCGCAATACCCTAGATGCAGTTGCACCCCTAAAAACTAAAAACATTTCTCATAAGAAACTAGCTCCCTGGTATACAGAAAATACCCGAGCTCTGAAGCAAGCTTCCAGAAAATTGGAACGGAAATGGCGCCACACCAAACTGGAAGTCTTCCGACTAGCTTGGAAAGACAGTACCGTGCAGTATCGAAGAGCCCTTGCTGCTGCTCGATCATCCTATTTTTCCAACTTAATTGAGGAAAATAAGAACAATCCGAAATTTGTTTTTGATACTGTCGCAAAGCTAACTAAAAAGCAGCATTCCCCAAGAGAGGATGGCTTTCACCTCAGCAGTAATAAATTCATGAACTTCTTTGAGGAAAAGATGATTATTACAAAGTAAATTACGGACTCCTCTTTAAATCTGCGTATTCCTTCAAAGCTCAGTTGTCCTGAGTCTGCACAACTCTGCCAGGACCTAGGATCAAGAGAGACACTCAAGTGTTTTAGTACTATATCCCTTGACACAATGATGAAAATAATCATGGCCTCTAAACCTTCAAGCTCCATACTGGACCCTATTCCAACTAAACTACTGAAAGAGCTGTTTCCTGTGCTTGGCCCTCCTATGTTGAACATAATAAACGGCTCTCTATCCACCGGATGTGTACCAAACTCACTAAAAGTGGCAGTAATAAAGCCTCTCTTGAAAAAGCCAAACCTTGACCCAGAAAATATAAAAAACTATCGGCCTATATCGAATCTTCCATTCCTCTCAAAATGTTTAGAAAAGGCTGTTGCGCAGCCTCTGCCTTCCTCGTCAGAGGAGGAGATAGAAGAAAACTGTTACAGTCTCTGTGAATGGTTTGTCCTCTGACAAATCAACTGTAAATTTCGATGTTCCTCAAGGTTCCGTTTTAGGACCACTATTGATTTTCACTATATATTTTACCTCTTGGGGATGTCATTCGAAAACATAATGTTAACTTTCACTGCTATGCGGATGACACACAGCTGAACATTTCAATGAAACATGGTGAAGCCCCAAAATTGCCCTCGCTAGAAGCATGTGTTTCAGACATAAGGAAGTGGATGGCTGCAAACGTTCTACTTTTAAACTCGGACAAAACAGAGATGCTTGTTCTAGGTCCCAAGAAACAAAGAGATCTTCTGTTGAATCTGACAATTAATCTTAATGGCTGTACAGTCGTCTCAAATAAAACTGTGAAGGCCCTCGGCGTTACTCTGGACCCTGATCTCTCTTTTGAAGAACATATCAAGACTGTTTCAAGGACAGCTTTTTTCCATCTACGTAACATTGCAAAAATCAAACTTTCTGTCCAAAAATGATGCAGAAAAATGTATCCATGCTTTTGTCACTTCTAGGTTAGACTACTGCAATGCTCTTACTTTCCGGCTACCCGGATAAAGCACTAAATAAACTTCAGTTAGTGCTAAATACGGCTGCTAGAATCCTGACTAGAACCCCAAAAATATATCATATTACTCCAGTGCTAGCCTCCCTACACTGGCTTCCTGTCAAGGCAAGGGCTGATTTCAAGGTTTTACTGCTAACCTACAAAGCATTACATGGGCTTGCTCGTACCTATCTCTCTGATTTGGTCCTGCCGTACATACCTACACGTACGCTACGGTCACAAGACGCAGGCCTCCTAATTGCTTCTTCCACATCTTTTGGTCCCTGTCTGTTTTGCTCTCAGTGAAGTGCTACTATCCCCTTGGACTACAGGTTATTGCCGTCATAAGGTGTGCGTCTGTCTGTTGGCCGGACACTTTCTACCGTTTAGGACCTTTGTGGGTAAAGGTAAAGATGGGGTATAGCAGCAGAAGTTCCTCTGAAGTCCAGTATCTGCTGGAAGGGAACCTGGTGGTACGAGAGGATGAGTGTGGGCCTGTTGTGCTTCCCCCTATCCCTCCCTCTTCTCTCTCACTGTCTGAAAAACGTAAAACGTGGATTTGGGTACAGTGTTTATTTCCCCCTAATATCTTTGAAGATTACACCTAAAATAATTAGGAATACTTCTTTCTACTGCTGATCTGAGACCATTAGGGTTAATCATTACAGATATAAATGCAATATATGGAGTAGAAAAGATTGCCTGCCCACCAACTTGATAAGAATCAACATATGTTCTACATGGTCTATTTCTATCTGAACGTAACAACTCAATCAAGCTTGTTAATTGATCGTTAAGCCATGTTTGTCAGGTAAACTAAGGTCATTAGTGGCCTATATAAGCCTCATACAGGCCATGGGAAGACATTACCTGTTGATAACACAGACTATTTTCATGATCATGGGAGGTGTGAGAGAATTGCTGCTCGTTGTGATGACTGTGGGGGTTGTCAAAGGTTGGTTCACTAATGTTTAAGGGATTTGTTTGGTAAATATGCTTAACTTTATAAGTTGGGTATTAATATTTGACTGTCTGTATCTTCCGCGTTGGTCATCTTTTATTCTTCACTGCTATTAATATATGTAGCTATTTTGTGTGAACTCAACTTCTGTCAACACTTTCTCCTCAGTTTCTTGTTACCCTGTTGGAAAGTCCCAGAAGCAAGATCAAGTCTCTCTGCAGAGGAGACTTGGAGGTAAGTGTTTCTTTCCGCAACCCTTCTAGCTATGTTCTTTGTCACTGTCTATGGTGCTGCTGTGTTTGACACTCATTCAACAGCATAGAGTAACTCAGTCTAAATAATGTTGTCAAACCTTAACCTACATTTTTCAGAGCTGTCGTCAAATGACGTCTCCATTGTGCATGCCCTGGCCTTGCTCCGATCCATAGGGTCTGACGCTAAACAAGCCAGAGAAGGTACGGCCTGAAACATATACTTTGAAAACTGTTGGGTTCATGTTGCTCAAAATTCGATTAGCAATTTGGCCTAGACCGTGTAGAACAGATGTGTTGCTGTAGAATACCCAACTGTTCCTTTTGTTTTTTTCTCAAGAGTATTTAGAGACCAATGAAGTAGAATCCCAAGCTTCTCCAAACCATGGTAGCTCTCCGGCAAATGATGCCCTGTCCTCTGAGGAGAAGCTGAGGCGCATGTCCTCGGACGACGCCGCCACCTCTGAAGCTGCGACCGGCCCGTCTGGCGACGGCGCCACCTCTGAAGCTGCGACCGGCCCGTCTGGCGACGGCGCCACCTCTGAAGCTGCGACCGGCCCGTCTGGCGACGGCGCCACCTCTGAAGCTGCGACCGGCCCGTCTGGCGACGGCGCCACCTCTGAAGCTGCGACCGGCCCGTCTGGCGACGGCGCCACCTCTGAAGCTGCGACCGGCCCGTCTGGCGACGGCGCCACCTCTGAAGCTGCGACCGGCCCGTCTGGCGACGGCGCCACCTCTGAAGCTGCGACCGGCCCGTCTGGCGACGGCGCCACCTCTGAAGCTGCGACCGGCCCGTCTGGCGACGGCGCCACCTCTGACGCTGCGACCGGCCCGTCTGGCGACGACGCCACCTCTGAAGCTGCGACCGGCCCGTCTGGCGACGACGCCACCTCTGAAGCTGCGACCGGCCCGTCTGGCGACGACGCCACCTCTGAAGCTGCGACCGGCCCGTCTGGCGACGACGCCACCTCTGAAGCTGCGACCGGCCCGTCCGGCGACGACGCCACCTCTGAAGCTGCGACCGGCCCGTCCGGCGACGACGCCACCTCTGAAGCTGCGACCGGCCCGTCCGGCGACGACGCCACCTCTGAAGCTGCGACCGGCCCGTCCGGCGACGACGCCACCTCTGAAGCTGCGACCGGCCCGTCCGGCGACGACGCCACCTCTGGAGCTGCGACCGGCCCGTCCGGCGACGACGCCACCTCTGGAGCTGCGACCGGCCCGTCCGGCGAC
Organism: Oncorhynchus mykiss; assembly: GCF_057628025.1. NCBI lineage: Eukaryota > Metazoa > Chordata > Actinopteri > Salmoniformes > Salmonidae > Oncorhynchus > Oncorhynchus mykiss. The sequence goes on from NC_143024.1 coordinate 13,179,784, forward strand.
GACGCCACCTCTGGAGCTGCGACCGGCCCGTCCGGCGACGACGCCACCTCTGGAGCTGCGACCGGCCCGTCCGGCGACGACGCCACCTCTGAAGCTGCGACCGGCCCGTCCGGCGACGACGCCATGGATATCTGACGTGGGACATGCAAGAGTTCATGGGTACTCTAGTCCAGTGTGTAACTGCATTTGCTTGTTTTGGCTCAATTAAACATTAACTGTAATACTTGTGTCCTCTGTATTGTTTTGGTGGTTCCTACTTGGAGTTGAGGTGTATGACCTGACTTGAGTAACTGGGGTGATGGCAACATTTATTTTGCATTATATCCATGCGCCAGCAATATTACTCAGACCCCTGTGTTTTAAATTACCAATTGACTTAAGCTACATGTGCTCAGTGTTGGTCCATTTATGCTAGTAGCATCACATGATACCTCAACAGCATTTTGACGCCATTTCCGGTCACAACTTGCAGACTTGTTTACGTGTTGCGGTGTTTTGTTGCTACATGACAACTTTACGGTTTTTACTTTTTAATTACCGTTTATATTTTTGGTTTTTCCCTCAATTTTTTCACTCGTGTCAGGGTTGCGTCAATTCGAATCTGGTATCAGGATAAATATCACAATGAGGCTTTTATTAGCTAAGCAATAAGTGGTAAATGCAATTTTCGTATATATGGGCTCTGTCCCACCTCGCAGGGCAAAACAGAACTGACTTGTTCCTGACAAAGATATTTAATATACTCTGACAGTTCCTGCTTCCGAGCCGGCCTGTCAGAGTAGACTGGGCGTGGTTTAGACTCACCCAGCCTATCGTTGATTGTTGGCGCAGAGGCTGGTCCCAGCCCCTTAAGCGCTTCAGCGGTCAGTCGTTGTAGCTGTGTAGAATATGCAGTTATCAGGCACCTGGCTCCTGTTATCTAACAAAAGACTGTTCTGAATGTGCCCCCCCCCAACTCATTGCACAGTTCTGTATTTTTCAATCATGAGAAAGGCCCATGGCCCTGAAACTGAACAATGGTTCAAGTCAGCTATGTTGCATAACACATACATCCACACAAGCCAACAGCAGATAATATTAAATCACATATGGTAACGGGCTATAGTGCATAACACAGAATCCTCATACTCCGGACGCTTTATCTGGACATGGTTCGTCAGGACCTCCAACAGCCGAAGCTAAGTAGTAACATTAACATGATGCCTTCTAATTGCAGTCGCTGTACTCATACAGGAGAACGATCGCCTTACGGTGAGGATAGCTGTGCTACAAGCCCAGCTTCAGACGCAATCGTTAGGCAAGGGTAATTTCAGTGTAGGAAAGGATGAAACAGCGTCTGTGCCACCAGTAAGTACAGATAGTAACGTTAGTATAAATCCCCTCGCACGGTCCCCGCAGCCGGACAACTTTCTCACGGTTTCTGGAGAGAAATGCTGTAGGAATGCTCAACCGGTGTCGCTCATTCAGCCGACAAACTTCAACCGGTTTTCCCCATTAAGCAGCGAGTCGGAGTCAAAGGCCGAGCCTTCTCTTGTCTCTACTCCTCCCGTTACGGGGTCAGAGACGCCGAAGCTTCCCACCATTAGCTCTGACAAATTGAAAACTCTAGTCATTGGCGACTCCATTACCCGCAGTATTAGACTTAAAACGAATAATCAGCCGACATGTCTCTGGACCTACTCACTGTCACAGTCATACTCTGGACCTAGTTTTGTCCCATGGAATAAATGTTGTGGATCTTAATGTTTTCCCTCATAATCCTGGACTATCGGACCACCATTTTATTACGTTTGCAATTGCAACAAATAATCTGCTCAGACCCCAACCAAGGAACATCAAAAGTCGTGCTATAAATTCACAGACAACACAAAGATTCCTTGATGTCCTTCCAGACTCCCTCTGTCTACCCAAGGACGCCAGAGGACAAAAATCAGTTAACCACCTAACTGAGGAACTCAATTTAACCTTGCGCAATACCCTAGATGCAGTTGCACCCCTAAAAACTAAAAACATTTCTCATAAGAAACTAGCTCCCTGGTATACAGAAAATACCCGAGCTCTGAAGCAAGCTTCCAGAAAATTGGAACGGAAATGGCGCCACACCAAACTGGAAGTCTTCCGACTAGCTTGGAAAGACAGTACCGTGCAGTATCGAAGAGCCCTTGCTGCTGCTCGATCATCCTATTTTTCCAACTTAATTGAGGAAAATAAGAACAATCCGAAATTCGTTTTTGATACTGTCGCAAAGCTAACTAAAAAGCAGCATTCCCCAAGAGAGGATGGCTTTCACCTCAGCAGTAATAAATTCATGAACTTCTTTGAGGAAAAGATGATTATTACAAAGTAAATTACGGACTCCTCTTTAAATCTGCGTATTCCTTCAAAGCTCAGTTGTCCTGAGTCTGCACAACTCTGCCAGGACCTAGGATCAAGAGAGACACTCAAGTGTTTTAGTACTATATCCCTTGACACAATGATGAAAATAATCATGGCCTCTAAACCTTCAAGCTCCATACTGGACCCTATTCCAACTAAACTACTGAAAGAGCTGTTTCCTGTGCTTGGCCCTCCTATGTTGAACATAATAAACGGCTCTCTATCCACCGGATGTGTACCAAACTCACTAAAAGTGGCAGTAATAAAGCCTCTCTTGAAAAAGCCAAACCTTGACCCAGAAAATATAAAAAACTATCGGCCTATATCGAATCTTCCATTCCTCTCAAAATGTTTAGAAAAGGCTGTTGCGCAGCCTCTGCCTTCCTCGTCAGAGGAGGAGATAGAAGAAAACTGTTACAGTCTCTGTGAATGGTTTGTCCTCTGACAAATCAACTGTAAATTTCGATGTTCCTCAAGGTTCCGTTTTAGGACCACTATTGATTTTCACTATATATTTTACCTCTTGGGGATGTCATTCGAAAACATAATGTTAACTTTCACTGCTATGCGGATGACACACAGCTGAACATTTCAATGAAACATGGTGAAGCCCCAAAATTGCCCTCGCTAGAAGCATGTGTTTCAGACATAAGGAAGTGGATGGCTGCAAACGTTCTACTTTTAAACTCGGACAAAACAGAGATGCTTGTTCTAGGTCCCAAGAAACAAAGAGATCTTCTGTTGAATCTGACAATTAATCTTAATGGCTGTACAGTCGTCTCAAATAAAACTGTGAAGGCCCTCGGCGTTACTCTGGACCCTGATCTCTCTTTTGAAGAACATATCAAGACTGTTTCAAGGACAGCTTTTTTCCATCTACGTAACATTGCAAAAATCAAACTTTCTGTCCAAAAATGATGCAGAAAAATGTATCCATGCTTTTGTCACTTCTAGGTTAGACTACTGCAATGCTCTTACTTTCCGGCTACCCGGATAAAGCACTAAATAAACTTCAGTTAGTGCTAAATACGGCTGCTAGAATCCTGACTAGAACCCCAAAAATATATCATATTACTCCAGTGCTAGCCTCCCTACACTGGCTTCCTGTCAAGGCAAGGGCTGATTTCAAGGTTTTACTGCTAACCTACAAAGCATTACATGGGCTTGCTCGTACCTATCTCTCTGATTTGGTCCTGCCGTACATACCTACACGTACGCTACGGTCACAAGACGCAGGCCTCCTAATTGCTTCTTCCACATCTTTTGGTCCCTGTCTGTTTTGCTCTCAGTGAAGTGCTACTATCCCCTTGGACTACAGGTTATTGCCGTCATAAGGTGTGCGTCTGTCTGTTGGCCGGACACTTTCTACCGTTTAGGACCTTTGTGGGTAAAGGTAAAGATGGGGTATAGCAGCAGAAGTTCCTCTGAAGTCCAGTATCTGCTGGAAGGGAACCTGGTGGTACGAGAGGATGAGTGTGGGCCTGTTGTGCTTCCCCCTATCCCTCCCTCTTCTCTCTCACTGTCTGAAAAACATAAAACGTGGATTTGGGTACAGTGTTTATTTCCCCCTAATATCTTTGAAGATTACACCTAAAATAATTAGGAATACTTCTTTCTACTGCTGATCTGAGACCATTAGGGTTAATCATTACAGATATAAATGCAATATATGGAGTAGAAAAGATTGCCTGCCCACCAACTTGATAAGAATCAACATATGTTCTACATGGTCTATTTCTATCTGAACGTAACAACTCAATCAAGCTTGTTAATTGATCGTTAAGCCATGTTTGTCATATATAAGCCTCATACAGGCCATGGGAAGACATTACCTGTTGATAACACAGACTACTTTCATCATCATGGGAGGTGTGAGAGAATTGCTGCTCGTTGTGATGACTGTGGGGGTTGTCAAAGGTTGGTTCACTAATGTTTAAGGGATTTGTTTGGTAAATATGCTTAACTTTATAAATTGGGTATTAATATTTGACTGTCTGTATCTTCCGCGTTGGTCATCTTTTATTCTTCACTGCTATTAATATATGTAGCTATTTTGTGTGAACTCAACTTCTGTCAACACTTTCTCCTCAGTTTCTTGTTACCCTGTTGGAAAGTCCCAGAAGCAAGATCAAGTCTCTCTGCAGAGGAGACTTGGAGGTAAGTGTTTCTTTCCGCAACCCTTCTAGCTATGTTCTTTGTCACTGTCTATGGTGCTGCTGTGTTTGACACTCATTCAACAGCATAGAGTAACTCAGTCTAAATAATGTTGTCAAACCTTAACCTACATTTTTCAGAGCTGTCATCAAATGACGTCTCCATTGTGCATGCCCTGGCCTTGCTCCGATCCATAGGGTCTGACGCTAAACATGCCAGAGACGATAAGGCCTGAAACATACTTTTAGAACTGCATGGCGTGCATGTTGGTCAACATAAATGGCAATTTGGCCTAGACCGTGTAGAACAGACAGGTATTCTACAGCAACACATCTGTCCCTTTTAGTTTTTTCTCGAGAGTATTTGGAGACTAATGATGTAGAATCCCACGCCTCTCCAAATCATGGTAGCACTCCTGCAAATGATGACCTGTAATCTGAGGCGCATGTCGTCTGACTATGAGTACTCTACTGATGCTGCAACTGGGTCGTCTGATGACGTTGCTGCTGAAGCTACATGTTAGTACAATTGTAAACCTACATCTTATCAACATACTTTGTCCATCATTCTGACATAATAAAACACTAGTGGTGGACCATACAGCTGAGCTGTGAGGCTAACACACAGCCCATTCACTCACTGGGATAAGGACATTCAGAATGTAAATGTGGTCAACTCATTACCCATGTAAGCAGCCCAGTGGATTGCTTGGCGGTCCTTGTCAAAAGCATTAATGTTGGCTTCTCTGGAGAGAAGCCGCCTCACCATCTAACAGGAAAAGGAGAGAGAAACAAAACACAGGCTGAGGAAAACTAAAGCAAAATCTGGCGTCGACGCCGCTCTTGAACAAATTCAAGCCTACAACTAGAGCTGTGACGGTCATGGGACTTCCGGTGTCGGTGATTGGCGTGCTGTATGTACACAGTCATCGACATAACTGACAGCCGACGGGCGTAACATTAGCGTGTTTACGCTTAGCTTACTGGCCCCTAAGCAAGACCGTTAAGGGGAAGCAATTTTTTTTTTTAAAGCATTCCATGAATCACATTTACGGACTTATGTAAGATAGCTGACTATTACTAATTTGAGTAGTCATCATTTAGACTAACTCTCACTATTCAATGCAGCGTGTGGTGGAGTTAGGCTATGTCAGATGTTTCTCTTTTTTTTGGGGGGGGGCTTTTTTTAAATTATCATGCAATTCTACTATACTGTATGACTACAGAGATTAGCAGAATATTTTTCAAGTGGCACTGACCCAGGGATAGACAGTGAATATGCACTTTTTTTTTTTTTGTTGCAATGAGAGCCGACTTTTCCACCTCACTCCTCCGACCTACTGGAACAATGAAAAAGGTCCGCGGTGAAGGGCAGAGGCTAACCACCCACCCCCAGCCTGTAGGCTATAGATACTATAGTTACCCCCCAGTCCCCACATTTCACCTCACCCTCTCCCCAATGAACTGACCTTCATAGATTCTCTCCTATCAGCACATACAGTTGAAGTCGGAAGTTTACACCTTAGCCAAATACATTTAAACTCAGTTTCACAATTCCTGACATTTAATCCTAATAAAAATTCCTTGACGTAGGTCAGTTAGGATCACTTTATTTTAAGAATAAAACAAAAAAATAGTTTTTTCTTTCACCACATTCCCAGCAGGTCAAAAGTTTACATACTCTTAATTAGTATTTTGGGTAGCCTTCCACAAGCTTCCCACAATAAGTAGAGTGAATTTTGGCCCATTCCTTCCTGACAGAGCTGCTGTAACTGAGTCAGACCTCCTTGCTTGCAAATGCTTTTTCAGTTCTGCCCACATTTTCTATGGGATTGAGGTCAGGGCTTTGTGATGGCCACTCCAATACCTTGACTTTGTTGTCCTTAAGCCATTTTGCCACAACTTTGTTAGTATGCTTGGGGGTCATTGTCCATTTGGAAGACCCATTTGCGACCAAGCTTTAACTTCCTGACTTTTGATGTTGCTTCAATACATCCACATAATTTTCCTTTCTCATGATGCCATCTATTTATGAAGTGCACCAGTCCCTCCTGCAGCAAAGCACCCCACAACATGATGCTGCCACCCCCGTGCTTCACGGTTGGGATGGTGTTCTTTAGCTTGCAAGCCTCCCCCTTTTTCCTCCAAACATAACGATGGTCATTATGGCCAAAAACAGTTCTGTTTTTGTTTCATCAAACCAGAGGACATTTCTCAAAAGTACAATCTTTGTCCCCATGTGCAGTTGCAAACCGTAGTCTGGCTTTTTATGGCGGTTTTGGAGCAGTGGCTTCTTCCTTGCTGAGCGGCCTTTCAGGTTATGTCTATATAGAACTCGTTTTACTGTGGATATAGATACTTTTGTACCTGTTCCCTCCACCTTCACAAGGTACTTTGCTGATTTTCTGGGATTGATTTGCACTTTTCGCACCAAGTATGTTCATCTCTAAGAGACAGAATGCGTCTCCTTTCTGAGCGGTATGACGGCTGCATGGTCCCATGGTGTTTATACTTGCGTACTATTGTTTGTACAGATGAACGTGGTAACTTCAGGCATTTGGAAATTGCTCCCAAGGATGAACCAGACTTGTGGAGGTCTACATTTTTTTCCGCCTGAGATCTTGGCTGATTTCTTTTGATTTTCCCACTGAGTTTGAAGGTAGGTCATGAAATACATCCACAGGTACACCTCTAATTGACTCAAATTATGTAAATTAGCCTGTCAGAAGCTTCTAAAGCCATGACATCATTTTCTGGAATTTTCCAAGCTGTTTAAAGGCACAGTCAACTTAGTGAATGTAACCTTCTGACCCACTGGAATTGTAATACAGTGAAATAATCTGTAAACAATTGTTGGAAAAATTACTTGTCATGCACAAAGTAAATGTCCTAAATGACTTGCCAAAACTATAGTTAACAAGAAATTTGTGGAATGGTTGCACAACGAGTTTTAATGACTCCAACCTATGTAAACTTCTGATTTCAACTGTATAGCAGATCTGCTGATTGTGGCGCATCAAAATATAATTGGAGAAGAGATGTATACAGTTTAATAGATGGACTAAGTCAGCAAAACAATAATAAATAGTTACCACTGCTGCTATGGGTAAAGTATATCTCCATCAAAATAAAGTTAATTAAAAGTGTTTTTTTGTTGGTTTTGACAGTTTATTTTCATGGCAGTCTTCATCCAAAACAGTCACAGCCCTACATACAACCAATGTAGGTAATCGGATGCATCGTGAACTCAACCTTGGGATAGGACAGGTATAAAGTGTAATCTACAGTGTGTAATCATGTCCCTGCTAATTGCTAACCTCTTGGTGTCCGCTGCATGGTGCAGCGTCGTGAACATGTCGGACCGGGCGCACATTGCTGAGGGACCAGCGCCTCGGCACAGCGGACCGCCTTATTGGCCGCAGCGATGTGGAGCGGCGTTTGCCAGTTCTTGTCCCTGGCGTTCACATCGGCAGAGTGTTTCAATAGCACCTGGACTGCCTCCTACAGGAGCACAGTTCAAATCATGTTCAACTTTGTTTAAAGTGCCTTTAAAAATCACAACACACTTAATAGTAAAACGCATATGCACAGGTGTGTCTATCAGTACACGTACCTCACTGCAGGAAGCCACAGCCCGGTGCAGAGTATTGAGACACTTGTCTTTGGCATTTACTCTGACTCCTGGGACACAAAGACGGGGGGACACAGACTCTGGGGTTGACAAGGCAACATCTTAAATGGCTGGAGTACAGAAAAAATGTGTCAAACAACCTAATACCTTTTATAGTGCACTACTTCTGACCAGGGCACATAGGGATTTCCTTAGGGTTCAGGTCAAAAGTAGTGCACTATATAGGGAGCTATTTAGAAAGCAACCAAAACCTCTTGTAGAGAGCTATTCTGGGAATTGGACTTTCATTACACAGCAACACTGAAGAAAATGTCATGTCACAGAGTAGTAGAAGGAGCTCCGCCAAAAGAGACGAGGTGCAACCCAAAATCATGAGGACATTTGGGAGGAACCGGTGCGACTCCCTCACAATTAATATCTTCATGCTTCACTAATCAAGTTAAAATCGGGACGTTTCAGCTGTCAATGACCTTCATTAGAATGACTTTTATTTTTTAAATACATTGGGTGCACATAAGATCTTAATGGTAAGTATGAGGGAAACGGTCACATGCAAACACAACAAGCACCAAAACAGAAGTCAAAGTCCGATGGACATGAGTCAGAGCGTAATCCTTCTCTTCAATGATAACCGTACCTGATAGTATGAGTAGCTCTAGAATTTCTTCATCTCCTAGATCAGTGGTTCTTAACCTTGTTGGAGGTACTGAACCCCACCAGTTTCATATGCGCATTCACCGAACCCTTCTTAAATTGGAAAAATAAAATATGATTTTTTTCAAATTCAAAACATAGGTATATATTTTACTGGTGCACAAAATGAACCGTGCATCAACATCACTGTGTTCAAAGAACAAAATCATCAAAACATGATTTTCACACAAAAACATAATAATGAATATTTACTGCAAATCAGTGTGACTTCTGCTGTTGCCTTTCAGAGACCAGTTCAGAAATGCGCGGCTTCACCTTGGCAAGTGCCACTCATGTCATTTTCGTAACAAAGTCTGTTCCTTTTCTTCGCTTTTATGTCCAGCATCCTCAAAGGATTGCTCGCAAAGATATGTTGTAACAAACGGTATGAAAATCTCCAGAGCTTTCTTAGCAATAACAGGGTACGTTACCATTTGTTGACACCAAAATGTTGAAAGCGTTGTTGTTCTGAAGAGTTGCTGTTGAACCTGGCTCTGCTGAATTTCAATGATTTCATCGAGGTATTCATCATTGACATCTGTTGTCTCAACACTAAACGTGAACGGCTGTCTCACCCATGCTGGATATGACTCTCTTGTAGGGAAGTATCCGTCGAGACTTTGCAAGCTCATCTGTGTGGCAATTGCTTGCTTCAGTTCCGCAGGTACAGAAATGTCTCCGATTCCAGATACATCTTCGATCTTACTTACACAGTCGTCCACACAGCTCACTGAAGATGCGGTGCCTCAGAGCACTAGTTGGCACATAGTTCACACATTCCACTACAATATTTAATACTTCTGCCAGTTTTGGAGGCAAGGTTTTTGTTGCCAACGCATGCCTGTGCAGAATACAATGCGTAACAATGATGTGTGGTGCATCGGCTTTCACTAGCGCAACAAAACCAGTCTTTCTTCCCAGCAATACTGGAGCTCCGTCCGAACAAACTGCAGAAACCATATCCCACGAAAGATTGTTGTCTTTGGAGAAGTCATCCACAAGTTTCTTCACATCGGCTGCCTTAGTTGTTGTTGTAAGAGGCTTACAAAATAAAAAATCTTCCTTTATCACGTCGTCTTTCACATAGTGCCCAAATACAGCAAGCTGGCTTAGATTGGAAACGTCTGTGGTCTCGTCGAGTTGAAGGCTGAATTTTGCCGGGCTTGAAATCAGATCTGCAACTACTTGAGCCAAGATGTCTTTGCTCATGTCCTCTATTCTGTCGCTGATGGTGTCATTTGAAAGATGAATTTGGGATAACTTAACTTCAGCCTCTTTTCCCAGCATGATATTCGCCATCTTCAACACAGCTGGTTTTATGAGTGTTTCACCAATGGTGTGTGGTTTGCCCTGCTTTGTGATCAGGTAAGCAACTTCGTACGATGCTGTGAGGATCAGTTTGTTGATGGGTACAAAGCCGAGAACAGGCAGAGTAGCCTTTTCATCGAATCTGGCTCTCTTCACCTTGAATTCAGCGAGCGTTGTCTTCTTGTATTTTCCATCTCCATGCAGCTTAAGGAAGTGTTCTTAGTTTTGCTGGTGCTAGACTAGAATTACTCAACTTGGCATTGCAAATCATGCAGTTAGGACGCTGACTCCCATCACGTTCCGTTATGCATGTGAATCCATATTGTACATATTCGTCCGACCACTTTCTGATTTTGCTCGACATAGTAAGTATGAAGGGATTAAAATATTAAGAAAGAAATCACAAGACATACCATCACGACAGTCACAAGTCGACTACTGGGCGCACCAAATTCCCTGCAGCACAGATAGGCCAAGCGATGTAGCGTGATCACCTGCAGCCAATGATGGCCAAGCGGGCGTGTCATCACGAATCATATGAGTCGGATGTGTGTCTTGACCTCCGCCGAACCCCTGAGACTGACTCACCGAACCCAGGTTAAGAACCACTGTCCTAGATAGGCAGCTGCATGCAACGTTGACCGCTTCTCATTGTCCTGTAGGGAAGAGCCAAGAAGCGTTATAGCTGTTTCATATTCAGCTAGTATTGATACAGGGAAACATTTGATTTTAATCGTACTCATTTATACATTGTCATGGCTTGCATACTTCAGATGACCGCTGGATATTTATGGCTCCAACTAGGCTACACACTGTAACTAGCCTACACACTAAAGTTATTCAATTGTTTCCTTTGAAAGGGTGCAGATGGACTCCGCTTGGAACCAGCTATTTAGTATCCACTGTCATCTTCGTGATGTTAATGCTTTATACTGTTGAGTTTTTCTTTACAATAACTAAAAACAACCTGCTTCCCTTAACCAGGGATGCAACAGATTGGCGATGAGGTATCGGAGTTTTTGTCCGAAGGGGAACAGAGCGAGAAAGAAAGTGCTACCTCCATCGAGACGGTCTGTAGAAAAGCTAGCACGGAAGAGGTCGCTGGGCGAGGCCGAAAATGTCCACTTCGAGGAATGTTTTGAAGCTAACGTTAATGGGCTCAAGTACGAGGATATGTCTAAAACATTTTTTTCTGACGATTGTTGGCAGAAAGACTTACAATGTGTTAATGGACTGTAGCGACCAGCACAGACAGCTGTGTGTTGTTATGTGTTAGGCTAGTAGGGGGTTGTGTTGTACTTACCCAGTGTTCGCGGGGTCCGACATGCCAATCCACCTGCTATCTGCCAATCACAGTAATGCCTGGAATGTTCTGATTCCGGGCCTCCTGGCGGTTGGCGGAGTGGCGTGGAGGGGGGTTGGGCAGGGGGATGGGCATTGGAAGTTAAGTCCAGGTTTAGGCTTTCTTCACTCTCTTACGTCTGGCTTTCACAAGAGAAGGTCACGGTCGGCTTGTGGGTTATCTTTAATTTATTTGGTGTGGGCTACGGCCAAACAGTAGTCTGGGTAAAGTTGGGTTAATAAACCGTCAATTCGTAAACTCAAGCCTCTGTCTGGACAATTGTTCCTTTATGATCTAGTCAGGTCATTACAGGACTTCAATGCGCCACAGAAACCAAGTGAAACAACGTTGACAGTTGGTTGCGCTGTTGAAAGGTCACTACATACCGATGACAAATTGTATTGCTGAAAGATGTAAGTATCATGCAAGGAGTCAACTCGAGGGAGAGTCGATTATTGAGTATTTCGCTAGTTTAAGAAAATTCAGTCTGTCAGTACGTGATATTTGTGTGTGGCGTTAAAAGACCGCTGAGAGACCGTTTACTGAATGTAGCTCACACAAGATTTAACATTAGCACTGGCTGTGGATATGGGATTTTCTTTTGAAGTAACAAGGAAAAGCACACTGCAGTCTTCACAAAAATACTTTCAAAGCAAATGCAGTTGAGAAGAAAAGCGTTGCCAAGAAAACGGAGGCAACCTGTAAACCATGTTACCGTTGTGTGGGAAAGGGCACAAGCCAGATGAGTGGCGCTACGTGGATTTTGAGCTTCTGGAGTGCAAGAAGAAAGGACACGTAGCCATGACTTGCCGCTCGCGTCATGTGGGAAACAATTAAACGAGGCAAAAGACGAGTGGAGCAACGATGATCAGGGCAACGCACACCAGCGAGAGAGAGGACAAGAACGTCATTTCAACACAGGAGCATTGCATCGCACTCAAGTGCCAGAGTTTGGAGCATTACATCTCAAATGAGAGTGAGAACTCTGATAAAGGGACCTCAGCCGTTTTCACCACTGACTATGAGTTGGGTAACGTAAAAGGAACTGAACTGTTTGCAGTAGACGTAAAGACTTTGTATGTAAGGATAGATGATGTGAGACTCAACATGAAAGTTGATACAGGTGCAGCAGTTTGCTATCAGAGAGGTTGTACACCCGCAAGTTCAAAAGGGTAAAATTGAGCCCTGCAAACTGGGTGTTAAAAACATACAGTAATTAGTTCTAAGTGGGAAAATCTCAGTCAAGTGTAATGGGAGTACAACTTTTTGAAACTTGATGGTGGTAGAAGGAAATGGTCCTGCCCTGCTGGGTAGAGACTGGATCAGTCAGTTGAAGCTAGACTGGTCACATGTACACAGTAACAGCTGTAGAGACAGTAGATGGTTTGTGTGAAAAATATTTGTTTCAGCCAGAGCTAGGGATGCTAAAAGGTATCACAGCCAAGCTACATGTAACTAATAGGGCTGCACATAAGTTCTGCAGTCCTTGCCCAGTACGTATGCACTTAGAGAAGCGGTTGAAAAACAGCTAGTTACGTTGGAGTCAGAAGGGGTCCTTCCTCCAACTACAGTCAATGGGCTGCTCCAATTGTGTGTATCCTGAAAACAGACAGTACTGTAAGAATATGTGGAGATTACAAGGTAACTATCAATCCGTGGCTGGAAGTAGATCAGTATCCCTTACCAAAAACACAGGACTTGTTCAAAAAGCTGACCGGGGGTGAGACGTTAACAAAGCTGGATTTGTCACAGGCATACGAGCAAGTACAGTTAGAGGAGCGGTCTAAGCACTATCTCACCATGAATACACATAAGGGGTTGTTTTAAGGTCAACAGGCTTCCTTATGGTGTTGCCTGTGCGTCATATTTTTCAGAAAATGATGGTTCAGATCCTACAAGGTATAGAAGGGGTAATCTGTTATATTGATGATATGCGTGACACATGCGAAATCTTGAAGAAGTCCCAAAAAAGACAAAGTCTGCAATCTGAAAGTTAAAAGAGAGATGTTCTTTCTTCCAGAACAGCATAGCCTATTTAGGTCATGTGATAGATGCAGAGGGGATACACCCCATGAAACAGAAAACTGAAGCTATTGAGAAGGCTCCCATTCCTAGAAACACCACTGAGTTCAGGTCTTACCTTTCCTTCCTTAACTATTATGGCAAATTCATTCCAAATCTAACTACCATAGTTAAGCCTATAGTTAAGGACATTCGAATGGATATCACACACCTTTTGAAATGCTCCACTGCAGAAAGATGTCAAATGGGAATGGTCCCAGAAAAGCCTATGTGCCTTGGCTTCCTGAAAAGCACATCTACTTAGTAGCCAGGTGTTAGTTCACAACAACCCAGAGCTAACGCTCATATTAGCCTGTGGTGCTTCACTGGTAGGTGTGGGGATGCAACAACCCTGACTATGAGAGGGCGTTTACGGGACTGGGACTCCTGGGGAGCAGGGGCCAGTGTGGTTGTCAGGGCCTCCTTGGGTGGGGAAGTGGATGGAACCTCACTCAGCATCTGTGATAAGAGTATTTCATAATCAGAAAATTAATGTGTGTATCTGTCTGTCCGCCTGTATCTGTAGTCACCGTTTTAACAAGCTGGCCATAGGGTGATACATCAATATGACATTATCGATGCTTATCACTTACCCTGTGAAATACGAGTCTCTCTGAGACGTTTGGTAGGCAGAGTATCCTGTTCAGGGTGGCTCTTCGGTTCCCCTTTTGTCTTGTACAGCTGTTGACAAAACACATCAGGACAACTGAGCCTGTGTAAAATAACTGTCGTGCACCAAAAAAGACAGGCTACGTAAGGCACTACTTTTGACAAGGGTCCATAGAGCTCTGGTCAAAAGTAGTGCACTATATAGGGAATAGGATGCAATTTGGGACACATCCATTGTCTCTCTCTCTCTCCCATGTGTATTAGGATTGTATTACAGCGGCCTCACTCAACCTCCTAAAGACAATGACAACAGCATTGTTCTAATGCAGAGACAATAGGGGTTTAGTGAATCTGTAGGGTACATTTCAGCCCTGCCTTACAGAGGTAATCTAAAGACACTGAGCCCTCTACCTTAATCCTGATCTTTGGAATCTTGACAATTTTGGGTAGGAAATGCCACTTCCTGTTCTTCTTAGTCTCTTCCCCCCTGGCAGAGGGAAGGTGGGCCATGCCGTCAGCCTTTACATCAGCTGGGCTAAGGCCACTGGCAGGGAATTCCTCAGTAGCATTAAGGTCAGCCACAACACCACGAATGACGTCACTTGCGGCATTGCTGGTGTCTAAGTAAGAAGAGCAAGCTGGTGTGACCGAGCTGGGTACAATAACTGGGAGAAGAGAACGCAACCACGGAAGTCAGTCACTGCGTCCCAAAAGCCATTCTCTTCCATTTATAGTGCACTACTTTTGAACAGGGCCCATAGGGTCAAAAGTAGTGCACTAAACATGGAAGGTGCCATTTTGGACACAACCAGTGAAGTTTACATCATAAAACGCAATGTAATGAGCATCATGTTACAATGAAGTCCTATGCAGATGAAGAGGTACTTTCACTTATCATCCTCCATTGCAGACTTGGACAGATCAGTCAGGCTGTCCATCACCATGTCTGTCATCAACTTGATGACCTGATCCAAAACCCTGTCAGCGGTGGGTGGCATAGGCCTAACCAAACACTGCCCCAGGAGTCTGCTAACAGAAGTCTGGGCAAAGCTGTAAACGAGCTCTGTCCTTTGACAGCTTCCTCAGTGCTGGCTTTGGCAGCGCTGGTTGAGAGGCTTCTGTGGCCAGTCGTGGATTGAAGCTGGCGGCTTATCTCCTGAATGAGACCATGTACCTTTGATCAGGTTGCCAGACGCATCTTGAAGGGCTTCAATTGACAGGAGTCTATCCAGATTTTCTTCTGCTGAAGTCATCTCTGGGTCGTCTGTCTTCAATGTGTCCATTATAGTTTTCACTATGAGACTGGTGTCAGATATGTTTATTTCTTGTTGACTCACAAGCGCTAACTGTGAACCTGTCTTGTCCATTGCGTTAGAGGTATGGCATTCTGTCCTTGTGATCTCATTGGCAGCACTCATGTCAGGCAACAGGTCAAGGCTCTCCAGTAGAGAGTCTAACATGTTAGTGGCTATCAAACACTCCTCACTTGCATTCTGCCCAACAGATGAACTCTCAGTTGGCCAATCCTTTGCAGTTTTGCTAAAGCCTTCTTGGCTGACTGCCACTGTTCTGTCTTGTAGAGCCACAAGAGGTTCACAACTTGCACTCAATCCACTACCATGGAGAGGAGAGGTTCTCTTCAAACTGGTGTCGCTCACAACCGACATACTCCTGGGGGGCAGAGTGACATCCTCACTGCATGTGTCAATTACATGGTGGTCTGTGGAGGAGCCACTCGAAGACACAAGGGCTTTAGACCTTTTAGTCAAACTGACTTTTGAAAATGGCTTCTCACTTCTCACAGACGGAGGGCGGTTCCTGTCCTTAACAAGAGCAGTGTCAGGGGACTTTGAGCATCTGAGTGTCTCCACAGGGGTGGAGTCCAGCACATCTTTGGCTATGGTGACTGACATGGTCTATCCTTTACTCTGTGGTACATGGTTTGAGCAGCATCCAATAAGGTGTCAAAGACAACTCTGGGACTGCAGCTTTTTCTCTCCTAGTGGGAAGGAGTCTGCGTCCTCCTCTATGTACTGGGATAGACTTTCAAGGTCTTGCATGATCATATTCACTATATCTTTAGTTGTAGAAACCACATGGTGTGAGAAGGTGCTGCTAGGCATGCACTGTGGCAAAGAACAGTTGGCTTCGCTAGCAGCTCTGATAATGGCCTCACGCACAATCTGTTTGGCCGTAGCTTGGAACTCAGCACTGTGAAAGCTCTGGATGGAAATGTTAGAGGTTCTGCTGGCTGCACTACGAGATCGCGTGAGCTTGGCAATCTCGGCTGAGGCTCTCCAATTTTGAAATTGAGTCCATCTTCTGGTTGAAGTCTCCACCCTCCGCACCGAGAATACCTTTTTGATGACCCCTTTAGTGCAGGTGTCGAGGGTGAGCTGGTGGGCTGAGGACATTTTAAGAGGTATTACTGTCCGTCTTCTGTACAGGAGATACCTCCACAGTGGTCTCAGTTACAAGTAGTCTAATGTCATAGAGCTCGATTTGGATAATTTTTGCCTCAGAAGGTGAGGGGTGAAAAGCTTCCTCAGTTTGTCCAGGGTTTTGGTATAAATCTTCTGGGAACCTGAACTCACTTGCACCCAGAACATTTTGCGACCGGATTTTGTACGCATGGAGGCCTTATTGACCTGAGATACCTTATGCAGGTCGGAAATAATTCCACCAAATAGATCAGAAGATGCCTCCTCAATATTCTCAGCGGAAACACAGACAGAACTTCCGACAGTTTCCCACAAGTGTCAGTTTCATCCAGCACGCCAGTATATGTCACAGCTGCATCCTGAATGACCTGAGTGATGCATTGCTCAGCTTTGACGATATACCCCTCCACTGGTTGACCATGGAGGATGTCAACTTTATCAACAGGGAGCACATTCTGAATACTCACATTCTCCTCTGATGGGGGTGGGCTGTTGAAGATAATGCTCTCAGTGACCATGTTAGAGGAGGCGAGAGATGAGTCGAGAAGCAGAGACCTGTAATGTTGAGGTGGAGATCTCTGGGTGCTTTATCATAGCAGCCTCCTCCAAAATGGCTATCCATGTCCTCAAAGGTCTCTACCAGAGACGATAGTAGGTCTCTGGCTGACAGGTCGGTTGGTCTCTGGTTCTCAAGCTCCATTTTGATTGATTGGCAGACAGTTGCAACAGCAGCGCCACAACACAACTGCTTCAAGGTGGAGTCAGAAATATATGACAGATCTGTCATGGACATGGTGGAGAGTTGACTCTCAGAGACAAAGGGTCTGAGTTTGACAGACACCTGTCTGACCAAGTCCCTAGCAAGAGCTCTCATATCTATTGCTCCACTAGCTGAGTTGTAGGAGCAGGCACTCTGGCCTTGACGGGCTCCTGCTATCCAAAAATCCTGTTATCCCAAAAACCTCAAGTACAAGATCCACAACTCTGTTGTCGGACAGAAATTTACTTGGATGAGACTTTTGGCCGTGCGCAATATGCTCTGTGGCATGGGAATACATCTTAGCAGACACCATGCTTAGCATTTATTGGGCAAACTGCTGACTTGCTGAGATACTACCAGACAGCGGACCTAGAGTTCCCTGACAAACTTTGCATTAGCTCAGCCAATCTGGAGTTGAGGAGGTTCATTACCAACTCTACAATACCCATCATAAACCTGGTGTCCGTTGGTATTTTGACAGGTCTGTATTTCTCCCGTCTACTCCAACTGGATGACAGTACGATGTCACTCTGCGACTGGCCTCTCTGGACCATGTTGAAGACAGAATCCTCAGAGATTCCAAACACAGAACTCAGTGGTGCCGAGTGGGGTCTGTGTCTCATCTCTCTATCACCACCCTCAGTTGAGGACACATATTGCTCTTCGTCATCACTCAGCAAAGAGGTCATGGACCTGCAGAATGCACAACAGAAATGAAATAGTACATGGTAACAAAATAAAAAACATGATCCAAGAATTTGGGACACACACTCAACCTTGTTATTGTTATTCAAAGGAAGCATTGTGAACCATCTCAAATGACACGACCAAATATTAACATTTAGAGTAAACCTTTTAGAGTGGTTGTGTAGTATTTCTCACTAAGTGGATCTGGAATGGATATTTGTACTAATAAAAAGGGACATGGGAATAATGTTTTTAGAAAGACCTACAGGAGGGGATAGGGGTAGTTACCCGTGAGAGGAGGGGATAGTGGTAGGTACCTGTGAGAGGAGGGGAAAGGCGTGGGAGTTTGTGTGCTGCAAGTAGTTCTTGAACTGATGCGTCTACTGGGTCCACCACGAAAGCTGAATCTGACGCTGCGGCCAAGAGAGCTCACTTCTCTAGCCTCATTACTTCCTGATCCAGAAGAGCTTGACGAATCAGAGAGCCTGATCTGCATGGTGAGGTCAAGGGCGGGAACGACCACAGTGGATGTAGACTCCATCACCCAATTTGTAATATCCATGCACCTAGCACTAAACTCATCTCTGCTCATCTGAAATGTTAAAAGACCGTACAGAGTTAGTTTGTTAATAACGGGGCTGCACTGCTGCACCATGTGTTTACTCAAGCTAGTCAATTAAAGCAGTGGTTTATTTACTTTTCTGCTCTTTTGCACACCAGTATCTCTACTTGCACATCATCATCTGCTCATTTATCACTCCAGTGTTAATCTGCTAAATTGTAATTCTTTGCTACTATGGCCTATTTTTTTTTGCCTACCTCCTCATGCCGTTTGCACACACTGTATATAGACTTTCTTTTTTTCCTACTGTGTCATTGACTTGTTTATTGTGTTATTGGCATGTTTATTGTTTATTCCATGTGTAACTGTGTTGTTGTCTGTGTCACACTGCTTTGCTCTATCTTGGCCAGGTCGCAGTTGTAAATGAGAACTTGTTCTCAACTAGCCCACCTGGTTAAATAAAAGTGAAATAAATAAAAAATGCATGGGGAAGCCAAAGAGCAACTAACTCATCCTTCATGTCCTGCACAAAGGTGTGTAGGTCTGGGTAGCTTCTCTTTCCCCTGCTGAGGGTGAGGCTGGTCTGGGAGGCTGCAGCCTTGCGGGTCATGGTAGTGAAGGTCACCACTACAGCCTGATGGGGAAGACAGAAAGCAGAGTTAGGCTGGAATTGAATCAAATTCGCCATGCAGTGTTAACGCAATGTCTGTTTACGGACTACTGTCTGCGTGCACAAACAGACATGTACACACACACACACACTGTTATCTGGAAGCATTTACCTTTGCCACTTGTTCAGTCTCCTGGCATTGAGATGGCCCGGCTGTTTCTACATCATCACTCTCCTGCATCACACTCTCTCCTTCGACCTCCAGTGTCAGAGTTGATGTGGATGTCTTCAGATCAACCTGATTCAACTCACTCTCTCCTTCGACCTCCAGTGTCAGAGTTGATGTGGATGTCTTCAGATCAACCTGATTCAACTCACTCTCTCCTTCGACCTCCAGTGTTAGAGTTGATGTGGATGTCTTCAGATCAACCTGATTCAACTCACTCTCTCCTTTGGCCTCCTAGATTAGAAGATCTTTATAAGCTAAAGCTTGGGAAATTCATTTGGCATTTTAATCTTCACTGCGTAATTAAAACGCAATGCATCATACCTCCTGTGACTGAGATGGGATGACAATGGCCTCGTCCAACTCACTCTCTCCTTCAACCTTCTATGACTGAGACGTGCCATCTGTCTTCAGATCAGCCTCCTGCATCTCAATCTCTCCATCAGCTTCTAGTGACAGAGTTGGGATATCTGTCTCTAGAACAGCCTCTTCCAACTTGGTCTGTCTCTCAGCCTCTCTGATCTGTGTCTAGATACAGAAAAAGGAATCTATCAAAGGTCACTCACTATAACATGCTACAATGTGAGTGTGAGGATGTGTTCCAATTATAGAATTCGAATCATAGAAGTAAAATGAATCATTCTAGAATTTGAATAGATTCACTCAAATTCTATGGTTCCAATACTCTGAGATGACTCGGCCTATCCAGAGTCATATATTTAGAGAATTCTGCCAACTTTTAGGCAGGACTCCATGTTAGCGCCTTTGAGCCTTTCATTTAACATTTTTAAATATGTCAATTATTAAATAATGTTCAGTTACATAGCATTGTTAAAAATGTCAATATTGCCCATGGGGAGCCAGCTCTCATATGGATATGTTTGATTATACTGTGTCGTGTAATGTATACATATTGATGTAAATGCAACATAATGCAGATATTTGAATGTCCCAACTTTCCAAATACATGGCTCTGGGCCTACCTCTCCATAGGTGGTGATCTTTGACCTACTACAGAATCTGTATTTGTAGGCCTATGTGATCCTGTAACCAGTCATTAAGGTACATCACTTACCTGACTTCCTTAACAACATCACTGTCATTGATGGGGTTATCCAGGTCCATGAGGGTGAGGTTATTCCCACTGATTCCTGAAAGACAGCACTTATTTTGGCCAGAGCCCTATAGAGTACCACAGTATGAGTCATAATACCCATAAAACCTAGCGGTCAAACAGTGAAATGGTTCCAATTGTTTTTCCACCATTCCATTTTCACATAGGGGATTTTTAGAAACACTTAAAATAAGGGCTGTGGTTCAGGTAGGCTTACCCTGGTGTGACAGTTTGATATCTGTGTAAATCTCTAGGTCAAGGTGACTTTTATCAATATATTTGCCTGTATTTACCCAACATGAAATGCTAATTAGCTGCTAATGTGGTTATAAAGAACTACAAATGTCATTACAATCATGCTGATGGAAGCAAAAGTAAGAATCTCTTAACTATGTTAGCTAAATGTAATGAATAAATTGGCTGCATTTCTTTAAAAATTGACAACTCTGTGGACTGTTAAGTGCAAGTTTTAAATAGACACAAAACCTGTTAGCAAAGGTGTCAGCTAGAGATGAAGTTTAGGAGCTTGCAGGGATTTGTAGTTTTGCATGTCTACTTTGATGCTAATTAGCATTTTCTAATCTGAGAGGAAATAGAGCCGAAATATATTGATAAAAGTCACCTTGTCCGTGAGAGATTTACATGGTTATAAAAACGTAAAAAATGACTCCACCATTTCCCGGTTTGACCGCTAGGTTTTATGGGTATTATGACAACTTTACTGTGGGGCTCTTTTCACTGGTTGGTCGTTTTGTCTCTGTTTATTGCAAACAAATACATTTGCACAATGAGCCCTTGTCTGAAATACATTGTTTCAGATGCTGTTGGTTAGCTAGGTAGTGAATTTTAACCATTGTGTAGCAGTGTGATGTTGTTCCCCTAGATTATGCACCAAGTTGCACACAAGGACCAATTCAAATAGGTCAGGTCAAGAGGGGATGTTAATAATTTAGTGTATTTCTTTATTTAATTACAGCTGCATAGCTAATGTTTTTCTTTAGTGTACAAACACTTTCACGTCTATTGTACATGTGATTGTAAAAGTTTTGTATATTTTGGTTTGGGCCATCGCGGGTTATATGTATTTCCTTACCCCCTTATTGTTATTTTGCCTGAGAGCTAGGACTGAGCCATAATGTGTGTTGTCTCTTCGTGTGCAGGGCAAATAAAAATAATTCAACTAGCAGACCTTCAGTTGTGGCAGCGTCCTTTTAATAAGTAGTGCACTAGCCTACATAGGGAATAGTGTGCAATTTACGACGTAAATATGAGGGTGGTGTTATAACCCTTGACCCACAGCAGATTCTAACGTACCTTTAACCAACTGTCAAGACTCCCCGGCCATAGACTTTGTAGTTTGATATTAAACATTTAATCCACAGTAATATAATTGAGAATTAAAAAATAACATGCCTACCTTGAACACTTCTCCATGTCGTTGCAAAAAATGAACGCTCCTCCAGCACGAGACTAACAATGCTGTACAGATTTGGGTTGAAAGCTCACCCATGGAAATCCTGCCAGTTTTAAATAAATGTAGGCTATTATTGCAATGTTGAGGACGCAATGCAAAATAAAATACATAACCCACACCGTTAGGCCAATTCATCACTTTGCCAATAAGAGACCATTCTTGTTCCTTGTAGCCTTTCTTTTGGGTTATTGGCACCAGTCATTGCCTGATACCTAGAAATGGACTTATACTGCGGTTGTCACATAAAACAGAAACCATAGTTCATTATTAAATAACATAACTCATTTCTTTTATTACTCATAAAATATACAGCAATCTTCAGATAGTGAAATAATTCATGGAAGTTTCAAATTCAGTCACTATTTCATATGTACATGCTAGTTTCATCCTTTTAGAAGATAGATAAGGAAACAACAACCTGTGAACCTCCTGTTCCTGATTTGATGAACATAGCAAATGTATTGTACATATTTCCAGTTAAAATGATCTTCAAAAAGAGACAAAAACGGGGATTTGAACAAGCAATCACATAAAAGGATTGAGTGGTTTCATTTTTTGAAGTTAAAGCAAGCAAAACCTGTCAAAAACATTGATTATAAGATCAAAGACAAATAAGATATTTATTTTCCAACAGAAAATCTAAATGCTGCTGTCCTACCATTGGTGTACAGTGTTTCTCCTCTCCAAGGGAGACATGTTTTCCACCTCACATGCCTCGGAATAGTATCAGTGCTTTTCACAAACGTTGTAGTACTTAGTGTGCATCATTGTTTTCGCTCATACAGCTGCCCTTACTCTCCTAACCTCCCCTCAGTAACTAACAAAGGCACAAAATGACAAATATCACAAGAAAGAATACATGAATGAATAATTTACTTTCTAGAGGGCAAAGGACAGGTAGGTTTAATAACACATGTAATATTTCTCAATTTAAAAAAGTCCTGTTGCTCACATACCGGTATGCAAAACTACATCCCAAATGGCACCCTATTTCCTTTAGAGTGCACTGCTTTTGACCAGAACCCTATGGGCCCTGTTCAACAGTAGTGTACTATTCAGTATAGGGAATAGGGTTCCATTTAATCTTTGAAATTACTCATGAGAGCAAATACTACAATTTGTTGTTTCCCACAGAGCTTAAGACATAAATGATTTTATTAAAATGTGTTCATATAAAATGTATGATTTCCCCTCCTCCCACATGGATTACAGACAAGAGGCTAGGTGCGTTCTGACTGTCTTAGTGTGCGGATAAACATGACAATCACTCTCATGAAACATCACTCCTTATGTTTTTTCTCAGCCCAATTTCTAGTAAAAACAAGTTTTAAAAAGGCTTCTTCCACATCTTTTGGTCCCTGTCTGTTTTGCTCTCAGTGAAGTGCTACTATCCCCTTGGACTACAGGTTATTGCCATCATAAGGTTTGCCAGACAGTTTCTACCGTTTAGGACCTTTGTGGGTAAAGGTAAAGATGGGGTATAGCAGCAGCAGTTCCTCTGAAGTCCAGTATCTGCTGGAAGGGAACCTGGTGGTACGAGAGAATGAGTGTGGGCCAGCCAGCCTGTTGCACCTCCTACTTTTCTCTATTTGCGGGACTCTTAAGGCTCCTGTGCGGACTGTCTTGGCTCGTGCCCTCCCAAAGCTGGCTATGGTGATTTAAGACACGGTGTGTGTATTTGTTTGTGGCCTCTGCCCCACTTCGCTGTCCATCCGCCTGCACTTGCCTCCCTTCTTCCTGGGCAGCGACCACCACCACTCTCAGTACGTCTCCGAGTCTGAGTCGTTGAGTTCCTCATCCTTGTAGAAGCCTTCGTCGTGGCCGCGGTGTCCGATGTTGTTGAAGCTGCAGTAGGAGCTGTGTTCGCTGCGCAGCACAGGCAGGCTGTCGAAGGTAACACTCTTGGAGGGGCTGGTGGTGTAGTGGTTAATGGCACTGAAGGTCAGGCTGGGTGCCGGGGTGCAGGGGGACACGGGCATCATGGTGGCCAGGATCAGCGCCAGGCAGTCCGCCACGTCTTTGTTGGGTGCGCAGGCCAAGGCAGGCGTGTAACCTGAGGGGTACAAACAACCACAGAGGATAACTTCAGGAGCATCACTGTTTACTACAACAGTTTTGGTGAAAAACATGAAATAACTTGGCATCTCCTAGCCTGGTGTTAAGACAAGTGGGAAGCTGGGAGGTGCTCTTATTCTCCATGGACTTTAGTGTCCCAGAACTTTCCAAGCAGTGGATTAGAGAGAAACATTTGTGGACACATTGAGAAGAAAAGTCCCAAAGAAAATGGTGTTAGCCTTACAGATCTTACCATTCTCATCGACTGCGAGCACGCTAGCACCCTTCGCTAGCAGCTCTTGCACCACCACGGTCAGACCATTTCTGGCTGCAACGTGTAACGGCCTGAGGGGAAAGTACCATCAGATTAGCCAGCAGAAAATGAGGATACCTCCCAAATGCCAGACTATTCCCTATATAGTGCACTTCTTCTGACCAAGGACCCTATGGCCCAATTAATGCAGCTGAACCATACGTACGTCTGTAAGGCTGCGTTAGTCGAGTTGATGAGGTTCCTGTCTGTAATCTTCTCCAATATCAACAAGGCACTGGTTTCATGCCCCTTTAAAAACAGAGTCAAACATGTCAGACAAAATTCAAACCAGCGAGAACATCCTCTTCATGTGGGGTTCCTCACCTTACTGCAGGCCAGATGAAGAGCAGTGTTCTTGACTGCATCCTGCAGGGTGAGCTCTGCTTTGGCACTGCTCACCAACAGCTCTGAGACAGAGAAACATAAAAGGAATTACATTAGGAAATTAAGCTACTTATTCAAATTGTTGAACTTAAGCCGGCTGGCGAGGCAAAGCGGAGGAGAGGGGACTGCATACCGACAGCGTTGGTTTGTCCGTTCTCAGCAGCCATCATGAGGGAGGTCTTCCCGGAGGCGTCGGGGGAGTTGACCTGGGCATTGTGACCTAGCAGCAGCTGAAGACACTCCACGTGGTCCGTGAAGGCTGCCGCATGCAGGGGGGTCCTGGAGAGAGGAAACTGTTTTCATTGATATGGAGTAGGAGTGTTATTATCAAGTATAGTTTCTACAATCCCTCATCCAACCCCAGAGGTCGTTTTCACAACATTATTCTCCAGAAGAAAAGAACGTTGTCGTGTGCCGTAGTTACCGGTTCTTGGTGTCAGTGGCGTTGACAATGGCCGGCCCCAGAGTGTCAATCAACATCTCTGCAGCCCCCTCGTTGTCGTTGATCACAGCACAGTGGAGGGGGCTGAAGGAGTTGCCCTCGGTCTTGTGGAAAACCTCCTGTTCCAGCAGCACCTCGACACATGTGTCATGGCCTAGTGGAAGATTGATTCATTTAATTTAGAATTAAAAGTAATACGTTGCTCTAGCGGGAAACATTACATACAGCAGAAAGATGACGTCACTGTAGACCACAACAATACCCTCAGAAAGCCAAGGATCTGACAATGGTGAAGTCACAACAAAAACGTTTTAGCTACAATATATACTATGTCAATCCCTGACAAAGTCCTTTCAATGTAAGCTCCACCACTGAGAGTCATAACCCTACTTCTCACACAGTGTTGTAGTCTTGTTCATTGCCCCACATTGCTCCATCAAGACCAATCTAATGCTTTTCAATCCACAAGAGGGAGTGAATGAGTGCACACTTCTTGGAGAAGAGAATAGAGCTCCAGTCCAGTTAGTATCGTTGTAAGGCCTGCCTAATTCAGGGACATGTTTACAGTGTTGGAGAGGGAATCAGAATAGAGCTTCAGTCCAGTTAGTACCGTTGTAGCAGGCCCAGTGTAGTGGCGTGTAGCCCTGGTTGTCTGTGATGACGGGAAGGGTCTCCACTGACTGGGCTGCATGTAGGAGCCCCCCCAGCACCCCGATGTGTCCAGACGCCGCCGCCAGGTGAACAGGGGTCCGCCCCTTACAGTCCCGAACTAGGAAGCTGGCGCTGTGCTGCAGCAGGGCCTCCACACACTCCTCATGACCAGTCACCGCCTGGTAGGGTGGCGAGACAAGAATGGAATCGATTAAATCATAATCAATTATATAATAAGGAATCATAGCAATCCCTAGTAGTTCAATGGCCCCATCCCAAGATCAGAACAAGCCTCCCCCTCTCTGTGTGAGTGTGTACAACTCTCCTCCTCACCCCTCTGTGTAGAGCTGTTCTGCCCCACTTGTCTTTGGCTTCTACGCTGGCTCCCTTGTTGAGCAGCGAGTACACACAGTCTGTGTGTCCGCTCAGCACCGACAGCATCAGAGGGGTTCTGATACACAAGACAACAGGTCATATTACAAACTGGTAATAACCAGGCTGAGTCCCAAATGGCAACCTATTCCCTATATGGTACACTACTCTTGACCTGAGCCCATAGGACTTTGGTTTAAAGTACTGTACCAAGTAGAGAATAGGTTGTCATTTGGGATGCAAACCCAGTTTCAAAATCTCTTTTTTTCAGGAATTGTATCCAAAACCCAATTGACTTACTGTCCATTCCCATCTTGAACATCCACTGCACTCTGGAGGTCAGCATTTCCAATCAATAAACGCAAACACTCCGAATGACCGTTGGTTGCTAGAGGAAGATAAACAGAGAGGATATAAGAATGTGAGATGATTGACCATTGGTAACTAGAGGAGGATAAACAGAGAGGATATAAGAATGTCAGATGATTGACCGTTGGTAGCTAGAGTAGGATAAACAGAGAGGATATGAGCAGATTGCTGGACGACTATAACCTTCACATGAACAGACAGATTTCAAGAACAGTGGTGTCGGTAGATGACATCCTCATGATGTTAACACAGCAGATAATAAAGAATTTTGGGGCTGAGGCCATCGAAGCCTGTCACCTGCTAGCTGTGTACCTGGCTCTGGATAGAAGTATCCCCTGTGCACTGATCTAGGATCAGCTTACCCTCCCTAGATCCTCAATCATTAGTGGAGAACATGACAAAAAATGACCTTAGATCAGTGTCTCGTGGGCATTTTCACACGATACCATGTAACATCCCTAGAGTGGACATTGTCGTCCTAGCAACATGACCAAACAAATGGCCATCTTGGTCAGGAAAACGTTTTAATTACAGAAGCTCTATGTGATATCCTTATGTCTACCTGCAGCGTGGATGGGGGTCCTCTTCAGAGTGAAGTCTTTAACCAGGATGGAGGCTCCCTGGTTGATGAGGACGTCAACACACTCCACATGGCCTTTAAAGGCAGCCAGGTCCAGAGGTGTGCGCCCCTGGCTGTCCCTCACGTCTAGATCCAGCAGAGACTGAACCAGGACCTCCATAGCATGGTGGTGACCGTGGTACGCCTGAATAGAAACACAAACACTGTCTCAAGCAAAGTCCAGGGGTACGCCTGAATAGATATTCACTCTTAATATAATCAATGTCCTAGAGTAGACCAGTGGTACGCCTGAACAGAAATACAGTGCTAGACCTCTAAAGTAGACCAGAGTCTTTCAATCGGGAGCCCATTTTTGCTCCCGCCCAGCATCAACATCGGAGGTTCCTGCCAAGCGTGGGATTGAGAAACAAACACTCTACTTCTCTTCTGAGGTTGATTAACTCAAATGGCAAAATAAGGAAATCATCCTCATCATCACTGTGTAGAATATGCATGTATTTTACACTAATCAGGAATAGATCGGAATATGGTGTGTGAGTCTGTCTGGACAGTCAACTTCCTGTGGAAAATCTACACCATGCTTGCATCCCAGATAGCACCCTATTCCCTATGTAGTGAACTACTTTTGATCAGGGCCTATAAGGATCTGGTCAAACGTAGTGTACTAAATAGGGAATAGGGTGCCATTTGTCATATGGAGACCACTACAGGAGCAGGTAGGCTTTACTCACAGCGAGGTGTAGAGGGCTGATGGGAGCTCTGACATCAGAGTCGTTCAGGATGTCTGTCCCTGAGGTTTCCATTAGCTGAGGAAAGACAAGAACGGCCAGTCCAGACTTGTAACATATTTACTTGGAAGGTTAGTCTAGTAGCATGTGTAACATGGTAAATCTCAGTGACCAGCCTCTGCAGACATACTGGGGTGTTGCATCCATACCTTAAACAAGCAAGTGTGAGGAAAAGTTACCAACTGGCACTTACCACATCTAAAGGTGTTTCACTTGCAATCTGGAAAAAGAACATCAAGAGTGACGACAAACATGCAACCACACCTTAAAACCTACTGAATATCAATGATTATGTCCCAAATGGCAGCCTATTCCCTATATAGTGCACTACTTTTGACCAGAGCCCTATGGGCCCCACAGCCATTTGGGACGCAGTGAAAATGGTGTGGATGCAGGGCATCTAGTATCCTGTGGTTCTGACTCACCAGCTCCAGACAGAGGCGGTGTCCGTATGCAGACGCGTAATGCACTGCATTGTAGCCCTGATTGTCCCGGATCCCTGGGTTAGCATCGTTTCGCAGCAAATACTCCAGACACCTAGAGGTCAAGAGTTCACTAATCATTACACCAACATCAAGACAAACAGATAATCAAGCAGAGACACTTTTCCAAAGGAGACGTGGCCAAGCTTTCACACTGCCGATTGAACACTAGCGTGCATTCAAACACTCAACATACTCTCCAGACTACAGTGAAATGTGAAAGGTCACGGCACCACAACACACACAACAGTAAGAGGAGTGTGAGACGTACTTTCCGTCTGTATCGGAGGCAGCAGCGTAGTGGAGCGGGGTGCAGCCCCTCTTATCCAGGTCGTTCACGCTGGCCCCAGACCCCACCAAGGCAAACAGACACTGGTAGTTACAGTTGGCTGCTGCATAATGCAGAGGACTCCTAGAAGAACACAAACAGTCAACAGAAACAGCTGATTGGAGATGCAAAACAATATCCCAATATTCCCCATTATCATAAAGAACAAATATGAAAGTTATTTGATGCCACAGACAGACCTTCCGAAGCTGTCCTTTCTGTTGAAGTCTGCCCCTGTGTTGAGCAGCAGATTCAGACAGTCCAGGTTCCTGGTAACAAGATATCAAGTTTAGAAAGGCCCTCTGAGCTATCAGGTGCATGTTAACAATGAGAGAACCTGAAAGAAAAGAGAAACCTGTACACTGCTCTTGCTAGCATCACTGTTTTTATTAAGGCTAATAAAAGCTAGGATAAAAACAGTGATACTAGCAAGAGCAGTGTGCAGGTTTCTCTTCTCTTTCAGGAAGATAAAGACATTTTAGTCAATACCACCATAACATGGAGCCACATTATACAGAAATGATACTGCAGGAGGAGATGGTTTTCCAGGTCATGAACTACATATTCCTTGGTGTAAAGCCTGGACCAGTCCACTCACCCTCCAGCTGCTGCAGCATGTAAACAGGTTCTTCCAAAGTCGTCAGGGGTGTCTATATCAAAGCCTGATGAGAGGAGCTTTCGACAGCAGTCAGAGAAACCACTGAGAGCAGCCAGGTGGAGGGGGAACATCCCATGGACGCCTCGTCTGCAACAACATTTTATACTTTCAGCACTCTTATTCAGAGCGACTTCCAGTTAATTCAGCTGAGTTTAGAAAAAGCAGCACATCACAGTCCTCATTAAACCCTACTGCATACTGCAATGCCCAGTCTATCAACCACCCACACACCACAATGGAGGCGATTTCATGTGTTGAGCAGAGAGTCTCCAAGTGGGAATTCGGTCAATGACAGAATTGCAGATGCATGTTGCAGTATTGCTGGAAACTGTGTGTTCTCTTACTTGGCTGTGTCAGCACCGTTCGTGATGAGTGTATTGATGAGTAACTCGTGGCCGTAGCGAGCAGAGATGTGCAGGGGTGTGTTTCCATTCTTATCTTCACAGTCGATCTCAGCACCTAATACAAACACACAATCAACCACTTGACCCTAGAGGCATCACGTAGCTAAATGTCAATCACACTTCTGTGAAATCAAACTGTCCACTTAGGAAGCAACACTGATTGACAATACATTTCACATGCTGTTGTGCAAATGGAATAGATAACAGGTGGAAATTATAGGCAATTAGGAAGACACCCCCAATAAAGGAGTGGTTCTGCAGGTGGTGACCAGACCACTTCTCAGTTCCTATGCTTCCTGGCTGATGTTTTGGTCACTTTTGAATGCTGGTGGTGCTTTCACTCTAGTGGTAGCATGAGACGGAGTCTACAACCCACACAAGTGGCTCAGGTAGTGCAGCTCATCCAGGATGGCACATCAATGCGAGCTGTGGCAATAAGGTTTGCTGTGTCTGTCAGCGTAGTGTCCAGAGCATGGAGGCGCTACCAGGAGACAGGCCAGTACATCCGGAGACGTGGAGGAGGCCGTAGGAGGGCAACAACCCAGCAGCAGGACCGCTACCTTCGCCTTTGTGCAAGGAGGAGCAGGAGGAGCACTGCCAGAGCCCTGCAAAATGACCTCTAGCAGGCCACAAATGTGCATGTGTCTGCTCAAACGGTCAGAAACAGACTCCATGAGGGTGGTATGAGGGCCTGACGTCCACAGGTGGGGGTTGTGCTTACAGCCCAACACCGTGCAGGACTTTTGGCATTTGCCAGAGAACACCAAGATTGTCAAATTCGCCACTGGCGCCCTGTGCTCTTCACAGATGAAAGCAGGTTCACACTGAGCACATGTGACAGACGTGACAGTCTGGAGACGCCATGGAGAACGTTCTGCTGCCTGCAACATCCTCCAGCATGACCGGTTTAGCGGTGGGTCAGTCATGGTGTGGGGTGGCATTTCTTGGGGGACCCCTTGTGAGACCATATGCTGGTGCGGTTGGCCCTGGGTTTCTCCTAATGCAAGACAATGCTAGACCTCATGTGGCTGGAGTGTGTCAGCAGTTCCTGCAAGAGGAAGGCATTGATGCTATGGACTGGCCCGCCCGTTCCCCAGACCTGAATCCAATTGAGCACATCTGGGACATCATGTCTCGCTCCATCCACCATTGCACCAGATTGTCCAGGAGTTGGCGGATGCTTTAGTCCAAGTCTGGGAGGAGATCCCTCAGGAGACCATCCGCCACCTCATCAGGAGCATGCCCAAGTGTTGTAGGGAGGTCATACAGGCACGTGGAGGCCACACACACTACCGAGCCTCATTTTGACTTGTTTTAAGGACATTACATCAAAGTTGGATCAGCCTGTAGTGTGGTTTTCCACTTTAATTTTGAGTGTGACTCCAAATCCAGACCTCCATGGGTTGATAAATTTGATTTCCATTGATCATTTGTGTGATTTTGTTGTCAGCACATTCAACTATGTAAAGAAGTATTTAATAAGAATATTTCATTCATTCAGATCTAGGATGTGTTATTTTAGTGTTCCCTTTATTTTTTTGAGCAGTGTATATTCTGTTGAGAGCATTCACAGAGACTCACCATTCTGGATGATGGCTTGAGATCTGGAGAAGCGTCCGTGGATGGCCGTCATGTGGAGGGGGGTCTTTCCATCTTTACTCTGCAGAGAGCGAGAGACAGATGGTTCACACTGCAGTCTGTGCTGCTGACCACAGGTGGAGGTGCGCTTTATTGCATTTAGTTTGTATTGTTAAGATTAATCCATTGGTATCTGAATGTATTTGGTCCAAGTCTACTAAGCCGTGTGCTGCATCAGTGACCCAAAGTAGTGCACTATAAAAGGAATAGGGTGCCATTTGGGATGCAGCTGTTGTCATCACAGCTTCTTACTCTGTGGGCCCTGGTCAAAAGTAGTGCACTATAAAGGAAATAGGGTGCCATTTGGGATGCAAAGAGTGTCAGCACGGCTTCATACTCTGTGGGCCCTGGTCAATGGTAGTGCACTACATAGGAAACAGGGTGTCATTTGGTACAGACAGTTGATCATCCTGTCTCCTCACCTTGATGTTGACGTGGGCCCCGTTGCCCACCAGCAGCTCCAGGCAGAGCGCCCCGTGGCGCGAGGCGGCCGTGAAGTGGAGCGGGGCGAAACCCTTCTCGTTCACCTGGTTCACGTTGGCGCCGCACTCGATCAGCTCATTTACCACCACGTCCTGGCCGTTGTAGCACGCCACGTGGAGGGGGGTGTTACCGTACCCATTGGGCTCATTTATCTGGAGGGAGAAAAGGGATGAGAGTGGGTAGAGGGAGGAGAGTGGGTAAAGAGAAGGGGGGATAGAACAAAACATTTCTGATCAGGTCACTTGGTTAGGAAAAACCCCTGACCCGACACACTGGGTCCAAAGGAAATCATTCTACAACACACTAGAGCTCTGTCTTTTCGTGGAGTTGTAATTGAACAGTGACTACACAGTTGAATGCGGGCATTGACTCACATCCACCCCAAGGTCCAGGAGGTACTTGACCACACTGATCATGCCGCTGGAGGCTGCAGAGTGGAGAGGGGTGTAGGCCTTCTTGTCTTTACAGGACACCTCTGATCCATGAGAGGCCAGCAGTTTCACCACCTCAATGTGCCCTATGGGGGGGGGGGAAGAGAGTGTGAGACAGAGCGAGAGAGAAAAGAGAGAAAGAGGCGTTTACAGTGGTACACAGCACCACAAGCAATACCTACATGTTAGTTTAACTGAAACCATCTTATCAACATACTTAGTCCATCATTCTGACATAACACACTAGAGGTGGACCATACATCTGAGCTGTGAGGCGATCACACAGCCAATTCATTCACTCACTGGGATAAGGACATTTGTATTTATTATGGATCCCCATTAGCTGCTGCCAAAGTTTATACAATTTTCAAACATTTGATTCTCAGATGTCACAACACATTGTGTGCTCTCAGGCCCCTACTCCACCACTACTACACATCTACAGTACTAAATCCATGTGTATGTACAGTCGTGGCCAAAAGTTTTGAAAATGACACAAATATTAATTTTCACCAAGTCTGCTGCCTCAGTTTGTGTGATGGCAATTTGCACATACTCCAGAATGTTATGAAGAGTGATCAGATGAATTGCAATTAATTGCAAAGTCCCTCTTTGCTATGCAAATTAACTGAATCCCCCAAAAACATTTCCACAGCATTTCAGCCCTGCCATAAAAGGACCAGCTGACATCATGTCAGTGATTCTCTCGTTAACACAAGTGTGAGTGTTGACGAGGACAAGGCTGGAGATTACTCTGTCATAATGATTGAGTTCGAATAACAGACTGGAAGCTTCAAAAAGGAGGCTGGTGCTTGGAATCATTGTTCTTCCGCTGTCAACCATTGTTCCCTGCAAGGAAACACGTGCCGTCATCATTGCATTGCACAAAAAGGGCTTCACAGGCAAGGATATTGCTGCCAGTAAGATTGCACCTAAAATCAACCATTTTTTGGATCAAAGAACTTCAAGGAGAGCGGTTCAATTGTTGTAACAAAAAGGCTTCAGGGCGCCCAAGAAAGTCCAGCAAGCGCCAGGACAATCTCCTAAAGTTGATTCAGCTGCGGGATCGGGGCACCACCAGTACAGAGCTTGCTCAGGAATGGCAGCAGGCAGGTGTGAGTGCGTCTGCATGCACAGTGAGGTGAAGATTTTCAGAGGATGGCCTGGTGCCAAGAAGGGCAGCAAAGAAGACACTTCTCTCCTGGAAAAGCATCAGGTATATACTATATATACACTGATATTCTGCAAAAGGTACAGGGATAGGACTGCTGAGGACTGGGGTAAAGTAATTTTCTCTGATGAATCCCCTTTCCAATTGTTTGGGGCATCCGGAAAAAAGCTTGTCCGGAGAAGACAAGGTGAGCGCTACCACCAGTCCTGTGTCATGCCAACAGTAAAGCATCCTGAGACCATTCATGTGTGTGGTTGCTTCTCAGCAAAGGGAGTGGGCTCACTCACAATTTTGCCTAAGAACACAGCCATGAATAAAGAATGCTACCAACACATCCTCCAAGAGCAACTTCTCCCAACCATCCAGGAATAGTTTGGTAACGAACAATGCCTTTTCCAGGATGATGGGGCACCTTGCCATAAGTCAAAAGTGATAACTAAGTGGCTCGGGGAACAAAACATTGATATTTTGGGTCCATGGCCAGGAAACCCCCCAGACCTTAATCCCATTGAGAACTTGTGGTCAATCCTCAAGAGGCAGGTGGATAAACAAAAACCCACAAATTCTGACAAACTCCAAGCATTGATTATGCAAGAATGGGCTGCCATCAGTCAGGATGTGGCCCAGAAGTTAATTGACAGCATGCCAGGGCGGATTGCAGTGGTCTTGAAAAAGAAGGGTCAACACTGCAAATATTGACTCTTTGCATCAACTTCATGTAATTGTCAATAGAAGCCATTGACACTTATGAAATGCTTGTAATTATGGTATAGAGTACAGTATATACATATGAGATGGGTAATGTAGGGTATGTAAACATTGTTTAAAGTTGCTTGTGATACATTTTTACATCAATGTTTCCATTATTAAAGTGGCTGGAGTTGATGCAGTATGTTGGTAGCAGCCACTCAATGTTTGTGGTGGTCGTTTAACAGTCCGATGTCCTTGAGATAGAAGCTGTTTTTCGGTCTCTCGGTCCCTGCTTTGATGCACCTGTACTGACCTCGGCTTCTGGATGATAGCGGGGTGAACAAGCAGTGGCTCGGGTGGTTGTTGTCCTTGATGATCTTTATGGCCTTCCTGTGTCATCGGGTGGTGTAGGTGTCTTGGAGGGCAGGTAGTTTGCCCCCGGTGATGGTAGTGAGGTCTGCACAACACCTCTGGGGAGCCTTACGGTTGTGAGCGGGGCAGTTGCCATACCAGGTGGTGATATAGCCCGATAGGATGCTCGCGATTGTGCGAGTGCTTTTGGTGACAAGCCGAATTTCTTCAGCCTCCCGAGGTTGAAGAGGCGCTGCTGCGCCTTCTTCACTACGCTATCTGTGTGGGTGGACCAATTCAGTTTGTCCGTGATGTGTACACCGAGGAACTTAAAACTTACTACACTCTCCACTACTGTCCTGTTGATGTGGATTGGGGGGTGCTGCATCTGCTGTTTCCTGAAATCCATGATCATCTTCTTTGTTTTGTTGACGTTGAGTGTGAGGTTATTTTCCTGACAACACACTCCGAGGGCCCTCGCGCCCCAGTGTTGAGGATCAGTGGGGTGGAGATGTTGTTACCTACCCTCACCACCTGGGGGCGGAAGGAAGTCCAGTACCCAGTTGCACAGGGCGGGGTCGAGACCCAGGGTCTCGAGCTTGATGACGAGTTTGGAGGGTACTATGGTGTTAAATGCTGAGCTGTAGTCGATGAACAGCATTCTCACATAGGTATTCCTCTTGTCCAGATGGTTAGGGCAGTGTGGTTGCGATTGCGTGTGGACCTATTGGGGCGGTAAGCAAATTGGAGTGGGTCTAGAGTGTCAGGTAGGGTGGAGGTGATATGGTCCTTGACTAGTCTCTCAAAGCACTTCATGATGACGGAAATCGGGTAACCTTTTGGTTACTAGTCCAACGCTCTAACCACTAGGCTACCTGTCGCCCCAAGCTTGATGATAGCCAGTCAATATTTCAAATCACCCAGAAAATATACTTCTTTGTTGATATCACATACATTATCCAGATACTGACTGTTAGCACTTGGTGGTCTATAGCAGCTTCCCACAAGAATGGGCTTTAGGTGAGGCAGATTAACCTGTAGCCATATTACTTCAACAGTATTTAACATTAGATTGTCTCTAAGATTTACAGGAATATGGTTCTGAATATAGACTGCAACACCACCTCTGTTGGCATTTCTGTCTTTTCGGTAAATGTTATAACCATGTATTGCTACTACTGTATCATCAAAGGTATTATCGAAGTGAGTTCCAGAGAGTCAGAACATGAATGTCATCTATTACAAGCAAGTTATTGACTCCATGGACCTTGTTTCTTAGGCTACATATGTTAATGTGGGCTATTTATAATTTTTATTTTTTGCTTGATTGTTTTTAATGCTTATCAGAGGTAGACTTACTCATGCTATTTACATTGGAGCTGATGCAATTAGGGGTACATCAATTAATTTACTTACATCGTGTTTGCCAATGCCCCTAAGATCACGTACATTTGATGCAGAATTATGACGACTCATTGTCACAACGGTGGGGACTAACTGAGCTGGTCTTGGATCATTTACCAGTCATTGTTTCAACGCAGCCTTGAAATGCCTGGACAGAGTCCAGGAGCCAAGATGATTTGGATGGACTCCGTCACATTAGTCAGAATGTAAATGATGTGGTCAACTCATTACCCATGTAAGCAGCCCAGTGGATTGCTCGGCGGTCCTTCTTGTCAAAAGCATTAATGTTGGCTCCTCTGGAGAGAAGCAGCCTCACCATCTAACAGGAAAAGGAGAGAAACAAAACACAGGCTGAGGATAACTAAAGCAAAATCTACTCAAATCTGGCGTCAAAGCCTCTCTTGAACAAACTCAAGCATACAACTAGGGCTGTGACGGTCATGGGACTTCCGGTGTCGGTGATTGGTGTGCTGTATGTACACAGTCATTGACATAACTGACAGCAGACGGACGGAGGAAACATTAGCAAAAGAAAACATTAGTGTTTAGGCCTAACTGCATTGCTCATAGGCGCGCGAGTCTCAAGTTAAGGGGAAGCTAATTTTCACCATGAATATATAAAGCATTCTATGCATCATGACATTGTTGTTGATGCGATTAGTAAATTGGATAGTCATCATTTAGGCTAATAATATAACTCAATCACTGTTCGCAAAAAAACGTCTGTTCAATGCAGCGTGTAGTGGAGTAAGGCTAGGCTTTATCAGATGTTTCTTTTCATGGGAAAAGTCATTTTTTATCATGCAATTCTACTACACTTTATACAACTAAAGAGATTAGCAGAATCTTGTTCAATATGACTTTCAAGTGGCACTGACCCAGGGATAAAGAAAGTGAATAAGCACACTCACCGGGGATATAGCCGACGCCAAAAATACTGTTCGCTCAATTAAAGTTCAGAATCTTGATAACTAAAAGACAGATTAGTCTTTTCTTTGAAGCAATAGTCAATTGCTTTCCAAACTATATTAGCCTGTGGGTTTTGCGCATATTCTGCAAACAGGCTGGTCCAAGTCATCTGGGTCTCCATCGTCATTAGGTTTGAAACTGAAATGTGCCCAAAAAGGTGATGGTATGCTTTTTTGTTGTTGCAATGAGAGCCATCTTTTTCACCTTACTCCTCCAACCTACTGTAACAATGAGAAAGGTCAGAGGTGAAGGGCAGAGGCTACCCACCCACTCCCAGCCTGTAGGTGATAGATCTATAGATACTATAGTTAGCCCCCGGTCCCCACGTTTCCCCTCACCCCCCAATGAACTGAATTGACCTTCAAAATATTCTCTCCTATCAGCACATAGAGCAGATCTGCTGATTGTGGCGCATCAAAATATAATTGGAGAAGAGATGTATACAGTTTAATAGATGGACTAAGTCAGCAAAACAATAATAAATAGTTACCACTGCTGCTATGGGTAAAGTACATCTCCATCAAAATAAAGTTGATAAAAACATGTTGCCGTTTTTGACGGTGAGTTTATTTTCATGGCAGTCTTCATCCAATTACTGTCACAGCCCTACATACAACCAATGTAGCTAATCAGATGCACCATAAACCTGGGGATAGGACAGGTATAAAGTGTAGACTACAGTGTGTAATCATGTCCCTGCTAATTGCTAACCTCCAGGTGTCCGCTGAAGGCTGCATGGTGCAGCGCCGTGCGCCCGGCCCGGTCCGACACGTTCACATTGCTGAGGAGAGGGACCAGGGCCTCGGCACAGCGGACCGCCTTATTGGCCGCAGCGATGTGGAGCGGCGTTTGCCAGTTCTTGTCCCTGGCGTTCACATCAGCAGAGTGTTTCAATAGCACCTGGACTGCCTCCTACAGGAGCACAGTTCAAATCATGTTCAACTTTGTTTAAAGTGCCTTTTAAAATCACAACACTTAACAGTAAAACACATATGCACAGGTGTGTCTATCAGTACACGTACCTCACTGCAGGAAGCCACGGCCCGGTGCAGAGGAGTGAGCCACTTGTTGTCTTTGGCATTTACTCTGGCTCCTGGGACAGAAAGACAGGTGACAGACCGACAGGGGACACAGACCGACAAAGGGGGACGGGGGAGACGGGGACGTGGGTTAGTTAGGCCACTGGGGTTAATAAGGCAACATCTTAAATAGCTGGAGCACAGAAAGGATGTGTCCAAAACAACACCCTAATGCCTTTATAGTGCACTACTTCTGACCAGGTCCCATAGGCCTACCCATAGGGCTCAGGTCAAAAGTAGTGCACTATATAGGGAATAGGGTACCATTTAGAACACACTCCAAGCCTCTTGTAGAGAGCTATTCTGGGAATTGGACTTTCATTACACAGCAACACTGAAGAAAATGTCATGTCACTGAGTGGAGAGGAGTAGAAGGAGCTCAGCCAGCGTGAGACGAGGTGCAACCAAAATCATGAGGACATTTGGGAGGAACAGGTGCGACAAATTAAAATCTTGATACTTCACTAATCAAGTTAAAATTGGGGCGTTTCAGCTGTCAATGTCCTTCAGTATAATGACTTAATTTTTGTAAATACATCAACTGCACATAAGATCTTAAATGGTGGTAAGTATGAGGGAAACGATCACATTCACACAAGCATCAAAACAGAAGTCAGTGTAATCCTTCTCTTCAATGATAACCGTACCTGATAGTATGAGTAACTCTAGAATTTCTGCATCTCCTAGATAGGCAGCGGCATGCAACGGTGTCCGCTTCTCATTGTCCTGTAGGGAAGAGCCAAGAAGTGTCATAGCTGTTTCATACTCAGCTAGTATGGATACATTTGATTTTAATTGTACTCTTTTATACATTGTCATGGCTTGGATACTTCAGATGACAGCTGGATATTTATAGCTCTAACTAGCCTACACTAACTGGGCTACATACCATAACTAGCCTACACTAACTGGGCTACATACCGTAACTAGCCTACACTAACTGGGCTACATACCGTAACTAGCCTACACTAACTGGGCTACATACCGTAACTAGCCTACACTAACTGGGCTACATACCGTAACTAGCCTACACTAACTGGGCTACATACCGTAACTAGCCTACACTAACTGGGCTACATACCGTAACTAGCCTACACTAACTGGGCTACATACCGTAACTAGCCTACACTAACTGGGCTACATACCGTAACTAGCCTACACTAACTGGGCTACATACCGTAACTAGCCTACACTAACTGGGCTACATACCGTAACTAGCCTACACTAACTGGGCTACATACCGTAACTAGCCTACACTAACTGGGCTACATACCGTAACTAGCCTACACTAACTGGGCTACATACCGTAACTAGCCTACACTAACTGGGCTACATACCGTAACTAGCCTACACTAACTGGGCTACATACCGTAACTAGCCTACACTAACTGGGCTACATACCGTAACTAGCCTACACTAACTGGGCTACATACCGTAACTAGCCTACACTAACTTCAACAGTGAAAAAAAGTATGCTATTGTACAAAGTACACTACCGTTCAAAAGTTTGGGGTCACTCAGAAATGTCCTTGTTTTTCGAAAGAAAAGCTACATTTTCATCCATTAAAATATCAAATTGATTAAAAAAAATACAGCGTAGATATTGTTAATGTTGGAAATGACTATTGTAGCTGGAAACGGCTGATTTTCAATGGAATATCTACATAGGCGTACAGATGCCCATTATCAGCAACCATCACTCCTGTGTTCCAATGGCACGTTGTATTAGCTAATCCAAGTTTATCATTTTAAAAAAGGCTAATTGATCATTAGAAAACCCTTTTGCAATTATGTTAGCACAGATGAAAACTATTGTCCTGATGAACTTTTTTAGGATATGGGGCAGCATTCGGAATTTTGGATGAAAAGCATGCCCAAAGTAAACTGCCTGCTACTCAGGCCCAGAAGCTAGGATATGCATATAATTGGTAAATTTGGATAGAAAACCCTCTAAAGTTTCCAAAACTGTTAAAATGTCTGAGTATAACAGAACTGAAATGGCGGGTGAAAACCTGAGGAAAATCCATCCAGGAAGTGCTATTATTTTGAAATGGCTGTTCCATTTAAAGCCTATCCAATGGTTATGACCCAGATTGCATTCCCTATGGCTTCCACTAGCTGTGAACAGTCTTTAGACATTGTTTCAGGCCTTTATTCTGAAAAATTAGGGAGAATGAGCAGTTTCAATGAGAGGCCAGTGGAAAGTCCCCAACCGGTTTGGTGCGCAATCCCGAGAGCGCGCCTTGTTGTTTTTTTATATTGACGACGCTATTGTTCGGTTGAAATATTATCAATTATTTAGGCTAAAAACAACCTGAGGATTGATTATAAACATTGTTTGACATGTTTCTACGAACTTTACGGATACTATTATTTCAATTAAAAATCATAAAAAATATATATAAATAACCTTGTCAACGTCTTGACTATATTTCCTATTCATTTTGCAACTCATTTCATGTATGTCTTAATGAAAAAACAAAGGTTACGTATGTAACCACGGTTATGTGAGCTACATGGATCCCTCCGCGGCGCAGTGATACATCCGAGGTGAGGATTTACTCCCGTATACGCCTGTGTCACGGCTGGGGTCAGTCCCTATATATAGACCCCATGGCCGCCACACACATTCTCTACATAATTTGAGGTCCCTCTAGCACCGTAGAGGATTGGAGTTATCCATATAGCTCACATAACCTTGGTTATATACGTAACCTTCGTTATATTTTACTATATTGGATCACTCCAATATATTGGTATACCCGCACCAGATTTAGTCGGTGCTAGAGGGACCTGGTCAGCCAGCGGTGAAGTCCCAGAGCGGGACCGAGACATAGGGGCCGTCAATGTGGAAGGGGGTCTCGGCACAGTCCCCGGAAGGGGAGGCGACACCAAGGACCCCTGAACCAACCGCAGAGGAAAGAGCCACATTTAACCGATAGTACAACAGGAAGCCCAGCTGGACGCAGCACAGATATCAGCGAGGGGCACTCCTCTCAGTAGAGCCCAGGACGCAACCACACCTTGTGTTAAATATGCCACCACAGATGCCAGCACTAGCCTGCCAGCCCGCTGGTATGCTGTCGTAATCGTACCCACAATCCAGTGAGAGAGCCGCTGCTTTGATAGCCTGGCCCAGAGGACTCTCTCACCATAGCAGAAAAATAGCTGCTCTGTTGTTCTCACTGACTGTGTCCGCTCCACATAGGCAGCCAGTGCCCTGACAGGGCACAGCATACCAGAGGGAGTCCCAGACTCCCCCCGCCACTGCCAGGGGGTCGTAAGCATTC
This sequence comes from Oncorhynchus mykiss, assembly GCF_057628025.1. Lineage (NCBI taxonomy): Eukaryota > Metazoa > Chordata > Actinopteri > Salmoniformes > Salmonidae > Oncorhynchus > Oncorhynchus mykiss. Next base: position 13,221,163 of record NC_143024.1, read on the forward strand.
AGGATAAAAGGGATGTTCACATGCCTGTCTGACATAACCTTCAGGAGGAATGAATGGTTGGGGCGGAGAGATATACTCAACCCCGGGGGGTCCATCCAGTAGCACTCAGAACTTATTGAAAGAGCATGGAGCTCACCCACCCTCTTCTTGGAAGTAATCGCTACCAAGAAAGCCACCTTTATAGAGGAGGTGTTGCAGGGAAGCAGACGCCAACGGTTCGAAAGGCAGCTTTGCCAAACGTGCCAAGACCACATCACGATCCCAGCTCGCCATTGAGCAGGTCCTAGTTGGACGCAGGCAAACCACCTGGAGACCAAGGGATGTCACCCCACTGGCTTGTCCATCCACCCCACATGGCAGGCAGATGTAGCTGCCAAATACCCTCAGTGTAGATGCTGCTAAGCCCTCATCCAAGCGAGACTGCAGGTATTGGAGGACATACTGCACCCCCTTGACTCGGGCACCACTGGTGATCAGAACAACCGCCAGCACAACTAGTATTCTGCGGTTGTAGCCGGTGCTGTTGCGCTCTGCATGGTGTTCATTACACCCTCCTGTAGTCCTAACAGTGACCATTGGTGTCGTTCAGTGGCCAAGCCCACAGACTGAGGCGGTGCGGCCTCGGATGCCACAGAGTTCCCCTGGCCTGAGACAGCAGGTCCGGTCTCAGGGAAAGTTGCCAAGGTGTCCCAGACAACATGGACAGGAGAAGGCTGAACCAGGGTCATCTGGGCCAGTATGGGGCCACCAAAAGCAGACGATGCTCTGCCAGCCACTGCCGACCTGCCCTTGGTCACAACCGCCCCAGACGATCTGGGAGGCGTCTGTGCTGACCAGCTCCTGGTGGCACATCAACATCTCCACCCCACCTGAGAGAAAGGAGTGACAGCGCCACCTCAACAATGCCCTGAGGCACTGTGTGGTCACCCGCAGCTGGTGGTGACGCTTCGGGTGCAGCCGGTGGGAGTTTAACCACTGTTGAAGAGGCCGGAGATGGAGCAAGCACAGCGGAATCAACAACGAGGCCGGCGTTGGCAGGTTTGGGTGGATACCACCCGCCCCTGCCGAAAGTGGTCGAGGCAAGATAAGATAGCCTGAACCCTTCTGGTGGGCAGGAGTGCTCTCATGGCCAACGAAGACCACCCTCTGAGTGGGTGTCAGATGACTCTTGTCATTTACAGTAATGCCCAGCCCACCGATATGGGTAAGGAGCACATCTGTCTGACAGGACCTGGGTCCTGATCTGGGCACAAATCAGCCAATCGTCCAGGTAATGGAGGATTAACAATGCTCGGGACGCGAGAGGTGCCAGGACAGCGTCCATGCACTTTGTGAAAGTGTGGGGTGCCAAGGAGAGGCCGAAAGGAAGAACCATGAATTCGTAAGCCCTCCCTTCGAAAGCGAATCGAAGGGACTGCCAATTAGCTGGGTGAACAGGAACATGGAAGTAAGCATTACTCAGGTCCAGCATCAAAACCCACTGGTCCCTGGACAAGGCATGCAACACATGGGCTGGGGACAGCATGTGGAAACTCAGTACCTTCAAGTACCCATTGAGGTTGCAGAGGTCCAGGATCAGTCGAAACCCTCCATCTCTTTTGGGGACCACAAAATAAGTGGAGTAGAACCCCACCTAGCCGTTCTGATGTCTTGCTCCTGCGGATGGCACCCTTGTCCAGGAATGAGCTGATCTCCAGCCACGGTTTTCTTCAGGGGGTCGGCCACCGTGGTGACATGAAGGATGGGGACTGGCACTGGATTTGGAGTCAGTACTCCTCAAGCATTGTGGAAAACATCTATGGGGACTCCACAGACACCTTACACTTTCCCCTTTGAGACCAGGAGAAGAGGCAGAGGCCAGGGAAGGGTGTGTCAGGGATCCTGCCTGGGCCCGCCTCTTCTCTGGCGACCCGAGTGCCTGGGTTGCCCAGGCACATCCCTATGGCGGTGAAAGGTTGACAGGTTGTTGCTCCACCGCACGCTGTGCTCCTCCCCGCTGTCGTTCCTCAGCACGAGGCGATAGGGCAAGAGAGGGACCCCACCGTCACCGTTGTTCAGGTGCAGGTGGGTGGCAACGGTCCGTCTGCTTTGAACCGGGGGCCTGAGGAGGCGGCATGAACCGTCTGGGGGTCTCCGGTCCCTATGAACCTCATCGGTCTGCTCTAGAATTTCATTAACCTCTGGGCCAAACGTCAGCCCTGGGGTGATGGGGAGAGTAGCAAATGTGTTCTGGAGAGCAGCTGGCAGACGGGATTGGGCCAGCCAGAGATGGTGCTGGGAGGTAATCACCTGCGCCATGGCCCGTCCGTTGGAGCAGGCCACATCCCTCTGGAGCAGGGAAAGCAGGCGAGACTCCTCCATCGCGTCCCGGAGGAGCTCCTCTGTGCCCCCCTGCAGCATGGCCGCGTTAGTAAGGCGGCCAAGAGAGCAGAGGGACCCATGTGGCTTTCAAGTCCGCATCAAAGACTCTGAGGGGGTCCCGGCTTCAGCCGCGGGTTCCGCACTATAATCTCCCGGTCCGGGAGGACAATGGCAGCTATCATGGTGTCCATGCTTGGGTACTCCCGGAGGCAGAGTGACTCTGCACCCTGCAACATAACTCCCTGGTCCAGTCTCTGTTGTGAGTCGGGAAGCACCCCCTGGCAGAGGCCCAGCTCTCCTGCAAGGCCTCACGGAACTCAGCAGAGATGGGGACAAATGGAGAGTCATAAATGTCCACTAGTTTGATGTCCAGTGCAGAGGCTACCTGAGTGAGTAGGCCCCTCAAAGCCTCTCGAGGCGATGAAGCCTCACTGCCGGCTTCTGATGGCCCGTCAGCCTGGTAGCCCCGCTCACAGAGGTAAACAGTCCCAGCATCGTTCCACAGGAACAGCCCATCACTGGCCAACAGGGAACAGCTGTTGCCATCGAAGCTATCAACCTCCTGACGCAGGGCATGCGCCCTCCGTTCAAGTTTGTCCCAGTGGTCCGACTCCTGCCCCCATCCAGGACTGGCAGCAGAAGAGCTCTGCCTGCAGTGGCTCCAGCCACGCTACTGGACTCAGTAGCGGGACTAACAGCTCGCTGGCGCACCACTCCTGAGGGAGGGAGTTCATCCTCAGCCTGTGCCTGGCCGACCCACTCGCACATGGCCTCCAATCACACCAGGTGCTCTGAGACCACCACACAAAACAGGCATCCAGTAAGGCACTCCACTGCCCTCTCAGTGTGGCTCAAACCCAGGCAATGCATTCACAAGGAATGCGGATCTCCAGGGGGATGCCACCATCACACCTATCAAAGGGAAGCCATAAGCTCAGCCAAGCCAGCAAGGCCACGGAGCAGGGGTCTGATACCCTGGGAGAGCTTATATCGTGACCCGCTTCGAGGAATAGGAACCCGGTTAGGGACGAGACAACAGTGGTAGGCCTGATAACCGACAATGACAAGACAGCCTATAGGGAGGAAGTCAGAGACCTGGCCGGGTGGTGCCAGAATAACAACCTATCCCTCAACGTAACCAAGGCTAAGGAGATGATTGTGGACTGCAGGAAAATGAGAACCGAGCACGCCCCTATTCTCATCGACGGGGCTGTAGTGGAGCAGGTTGAGAGCTTCAAGTTCCTTGGTGTCCACATGAACAACAAACTAGAATGGTCCAAACACACCAAGACAGTCGTGAAGAGGGCACGACAAAGCCTATTCCCCCTCAGGAAACTAAAAAGATTTGGCCTGGGTCCTGAGATCCTCAAAAAGGTTCTACAGTAGCAACATCGAGAGCATGCTGACTGGTTGCATCACTTCCTGCTACGGCAATCGCTTGGCCTTTGACGGCAAGGCACTACAGAGGGTAGTGCGTCCGGCCCAGTACATCACTGGGGCCAAACTGCCTGCCATCCAGGACCTCTACACCAGGCTGTGTCAGAGGAAGGCCCACAAAATTGTCAAAGACTCCAGCCATAGTCTGTTCTCTCTACTACCGCATGGCAAGCGGTACCGGAGCTAGGACAAAAAGGCTTCTCAACAGTTTTTCCCCACAAGCCATAAGACTCCTGAACAGGTAATCAAATAGCTACCTGGACTATTTGCATTGTGTACCCCCCCTCCAACCCCTCTTTTTACGCTGCTGCTACTCTCCGTTTATCATATATGCAGTCACTAACTATACATTCATGTACATACTACCTCAATTGGGCCGACCAACCAGTGCTCCCGCACATTGGCTAACCGGGCTATCTGCATTGTGTCCCACCCACCAACCCCTCTTTTACGCTACTGCTACTCTGTTCATCATATATGCATAGTAACCATATGTACATACTACCTCAAATTAGTCTGACTAACCGGTGTCTGTATGTAGCCTCGCTACTGTTATAGCCTCGCTACTGTATATAGCCAGTCTTTTTACTGTTGTTTTATTTCTTTACCTACCCATTGTTCACCTAATACCTTTTTTGCACTATTGGTTAGAGCTTGTAAATAAGCATTTCAATGTTGTATTCAGCGCACGTGACAAATAAACTTTGACTTGATAAATTACCCAGTACCTCTGCAAAAAACAGGGAAGACCCGTATGGGAAAAACAGGCTGACACAAAAACATCAACCAGGTAATAGATTTGATTTATGGGTTGTTTTGTTTTTTTACGCCAACTGCGATATTACCTAGCTGGTTTAATATCCAAGCAGAAAACAAAACAGCACCATATGGAGTAACTCTGTTAAGGAACTCCAAAGTTAATGTATCAAAGTGGAAGCCCACCACGATATATGTTGTGCTTTAGCTGTAAAGCATTTTTGAAATCGGACACGATGGGTAGATTAACAAGATGTATTGGACTTCTTAATGTGTGAAAGTTACATATTTCTAAAAAATATTTTTGGAATTTCGCACGCTGCGTTTTCAGCGGAATGTTGTCGAGGGGTTCCGCTAGCGCTAGAAAGGTTAAAGCAATTCACAACACACACAGAACAAGCCAGTCAGCAAGTTGTGTAAGTAAAATACTGTTTGTGGCAGCAAGAGCAACCAATATATTAAATTGATGCACACAGTTGTAGTGTAACGCTAACAAAACACAAGCAAGACAAACCACGGGCGGAAGATACAGATCAACCACACGCAGCGAGTAGAGCACTGAAGAGGGTTCTGGCCACGTGGCCAGCTGCAAACAGCCAGTGAGTATACTTTCACGCAAGATATTACACTTACCAGTGACTTACTAAGCGAAATTCAGAAAGTTTGTACCTCAAACCATACGGATTTCCGCCGAGAAAATGTGTATCGCGGCCATGGGGTCTATATATAGGGGCGGACCCCAGCCGTGACAAGTGTACACGGGAGTAAATCTGTAAATCCTCACCTCGGATGTATCCCTCTGCCGCGAAGTGATACCAATATATTGAAACATGACAAGGACATTTCTAAGTGACCCCAAACTTTTGAACGGTAGTGTATGTACTTGAACACAGGGTTTCCCAAACTTGGTACTGACTCAAATAATCAAAGCTTGATGCTGAGTTGGTTATTTGAATCAGCTGCATAGTGCCTGGGCAAAAAACGACATGTGCACCCAAGGAGGGCCCCTAGACCAAGTTTAGGAAACCCTGCTAAAAGGCTACAGCCCTTTAAAAAGGTCTTATTTTGAGACAAACCAAGTCTGCTCCAGCCTATAAGAACGAGGAAGAATGTCATAAACTAAGTAGAACCAGATCATGAACTACAGTACTGTAAAGTGACAGATACTGAACAAGGTACCTACGGCTGATGAAAGGAGTTAACCGTTCCGATCAGGCTAAAACATTCAGTAGGGTTGCAAAATTCCAGTAACTTTCCCAACATTCACAGGTTTTTCCAGAAATCCTGGTTAGACAGAGGGTTCCGGAATTCCTACTTATTCCATTCTGATTCAGGAAGTCTTCATATCGAGATTTCTGGGAAAACCTGGGCATTTAAGTTATCAGAATTTTGCAACCCTAGATTTTGGCAACAAATGACTTCAGTTATAAATGTGGGGGGGGGGGGGGGGGAAAGAGTGTTACTATCCAGAGGACAGACAGGAGGGTGGGAATAATGGTAGGAAACAGCTGGGATGATTACCTGAACATTCACATCCTCTTTCTGAAATATGAGGGAGCGCACTTCATCTGGGTCCACATTGAAGATGGCTTTCAGTAGGCCAGGCTGGAAGAGACAGGGGGACAGAGAGAGACAGGGGGACAGAGAGAGACAGGGGGACAGAGAGAGACAGGGGGACAGTGTCATTCATTAATTTGAACACTCAGTGCCTCTCAAAGACCTGTTACTATTCAATCAGCTTAGCTAAAACCAACACAAAGGAACAATCCAAGAATAAAAACCAAGTAGGTTAAAATCTCAGCTCTATAGTGAGACATGGAGCCTATACAGTCACTACTAGAACCATGGCGACAACCTCATTGTGGCTGTGCAAAGGCAGCTAACCTGGAGTCCTTTGGCCCAATACCTCACTATGGTATCGAGAGAACAAGAGCTCTCATCCTCCTCAACACACACACACGACTCATTCACTCACAAAAGTGTCTGGGCTCCTCTCTAAATCACAAAGGCCCAAGGCTGAGGGGGAATTGATTGACACATCAACACGCAGTGAGATATTGTACAGCTCATCCATTATGGTAAATCCTCTGATAATATAATATCCCATTGACCTCCAAGGCAGCAGCGTCACTCAATCTGCAACACAGTGTAACATAACACAGAGCCGTGTGACTGCTGGTGACCATTGGGGCTGTTTTGTTTTTCCATTGCAAACCTGGAGGGAGGGGGTACTGACTAGAGGTCGACCGATTATGTTTTTTCAACGCCGATACCGATTATTGGAGGACCAAAAAAGCTGATTAAATCGGCCAATTTTTTATTTATTTATTTGTAATAATGACAATTACAACAATACTGAATGAACACATATTTTAACTTAATATAATACATCAATAAAATCAATTTAGCCTCAAGTAAATAATGAAACATGTTCAATTGTTTAAATATTGCAACAAAAAAAAGTGTTGAGAAGAAAGTAAGAGAGCACATATTGCAATGTAAGAAAGCGAACGTTTCAGTTCCTTGCCCAGAACATGAGAACATATGAAAGCTGGTGGTTCCTTTTAACGTGAGTCTTCAATATTCCCAGGTAAGAAGTTTTAGGTTGTAGTTATTATAGGAATATTTCCCTCTATACCATTTGTATTTAATTAACCTTTGACTATTGGATGTTCTTATAGGCACTTTAGTATTGCCAGTGTAAAAGTATAGCTTCCATCCCTCTCCTCGCCCCTACCTGGGCTCGAACCAGCAACACAATGACAATTAGCACGCGCTAACTAGCTAGCCATTTCACTTCAGTTACACAAGCCTCATCTCGGGAGTTGATAGGCTTGAAGTCATAAACAGAGCAATGCTTGACGCACAACGAAGAGCTGCTGGCAAAACGCTTGAAAGTGCTGTTTGAATGTTTACGCTCCTGCTTCTGCCTACCACCAATCAGTCAGATACTTAGATACTTGAATGCGCAGTCAGATTATATGTAACGCAGGACACGCTAGATAAACTAGTAATATCATCAACCATGTGTAGTTAACTAGTGATTATGATTGATTGTTTTTTTTATAAGATAAGTTTAATGCTAGCTAGCAACTTACTGCATTCGCGTAACACTCCTTGTGGAGTGCAACGAGAGAGAGGCAGGTCATTATTGCGTTGGACTAGTTAACTGTAAGGTTGCAAGATTGGATCCCCCGAGCTGACAAGGTGAAAATCTGTCTTTCTTTCTGCCCCTGAACGAGACAGTTAACCCACTGTTCCAAGGCCGTCATTGAAAATAAGAATGTGTTCTTAACTGACTTGGTTAAATAAAATTAAATAAAAGGTGTAAAAAAAAAAATGGGTAAAATCGGCGCCCCAAAATACAGTTTTCCGATTGTTACGGAAACGTGAAATCAGCACTAATTAATCGGCCATTCCGATTAATCGGTCGACCTCTAGTACTGACTGACCTGGAGGGAGGGGGTACTGACTGACCTGGAGGATAGGGAGCACTCTCTCTGAGGGCAGGGGAGCACTTCCAGGAGCTGCATCCCAAACTATGTAGTAGTGTACGTGCACTACTTTTGACCAGTGCACAACAAAAGTAGTGCCATTTGGGACGCAGAGGCTCTGAGGGCCTGATTGCCCATGAGAGCCAGAAGGTACATTCCCTGGCTTGCCACAAACCCTTTAACTCTGACTTCATCCACGCTGCCAACAAGTAAACAGACAACTCACTGGGTGAAATTAGCCTACTCAGACTGTTGTTTACTTTCCATTAAGTTTTGCTTGGATAATACTGACAAGCACTTCCCACCTCTCTGGGGGACAGTTGCTAAGACAAAGGCATGGACGGTAACTGATGATATTAATAGAAAGGATATGACCAGTAGGCTCACCATTGTTTTCTAGTGTATTCTGAGTAGGACAGACAGCTAGCTTTGTGCTCCAGCCTGCATATGTACATTCAGCACCGTTCATCTTTATTCAGATCCCCATTAGCTGACGCCATGAATTCCTGTTCCTGGGGTCCATACCTCACATCCACATCCTTTACCTCCATTAATCAGTATACCATAAAGTACCATTCATTACTATACCATAAAGTTGAAGTACCATTGTAATGGATGCAGCCTATTTGGGGCCCTTGTTTTTCTTCTTGCAGAGGAGGAGACGGGGCCTAAATGATGAGTAAACCACTCAGGACATCTGATGTGTTCCAGTGGCCCAGCTAATTAGCTAATGCACTTCCTCCTCCTCCATCAGCACAGCAGCCTTCTAGCGCTGCCCTGCACAGCCTTCTGAGACAGATGGCATCCCAAATGGCACCCTATTCCCTATACAGTGCACTTCTTTTGACCAAAACCCTATGGGTCCTCATCAAAAGTAGTGCACTGTATAGGGAATAGGGTGCAATTTGGGACCGAACCCTGGGCCTACCTACACCCTGATGGGACTGCTCCATCCATTCTCCCCTGTCAATACATACTTACAATGATTCAGGAACTGACATATGACAAAATACAGTAGAGCAGACCTATGGCCTTCAGATTTACATCCCTCTCATTCCAATGCCCTTGCAATGCACGTTTGTTTGAATAGGCCTACTGACTGTTGGTCTCAGTCTTTGCTTAGTCAGCGATGTTTCAAATCAGATCGGAGACAAAACACCAGTCCGTCTCATTCATTCCTACATGTCAGAAAACACTGTAGGATCACATTTCTAAATCTGGTAACTGTTTGACTTGACTCACATCATTGTCCATGTTGGTGGTGGCTACTAGCTAGTAGTGGGGCTACGTACCAATCACATCATGACAATAACACTCTCTGTTTTCACACAAAAAGGTTGTCAACTGACTAGATCAGGGGTTCTTAAATCTTTTAGTCTGGGACCCAAATGAGACCCAAGGACCCAGCCTGGGACCCATGCTCATGAACACGTGTCCATTTTGGGGCCCCCAAGCAAGATTTGGTTGGGTTAGAGTGCACCCCCTTTTGACAGCAGAGAATTTAAAAAAACTTTTTTTTAAAGTTAATTTCCTGCAGTTCTACACATTTTAAATGACTTATGCTATTTATGTATGATATCAGAGTGAGAGTGACTAACAAAATCAAATGGGGGCCCCCTGGAGGTCAGGGCCCCTGGGCACGTGCCCTGCATGCCTGGTCGGGATTTGACCATGAATACTACAAGTTTAGATAGATATGTTAGCTGGCAAGACTAAAATAAAATGGTAGTGGACATGGGCTAATTGAGTGACTGTAAATGATTGACATAAGAGAAAGCTGCTGGTGCACAACCGCATTTAGAATTTGCACCTTAAGTATTCTACTATTCAAACACTAAACAGTAAGTTGAAACCACGACTGAGGCCCCCCTAGATTCGAAGGTTAAAAGGAACCACCAACTTTCATATGTTCTCATGTTCTGAGCTCAAACGCTCAAATGGGGAACTCAAACGTTAGCTTTTTTACATGGCACATATTGCCCTTTTACGTCTAACACTTTGTTTTTGCATTATTTAAACCAAATAGAACACGTTTCATTATTTATTTGAGGCTAAATAGATTTGTATTGATGTATTATATTAAGTTAAAATAAGTGTTCATTCAGTATTGTTGTAATTGTTATTATTACAATTTTGTAATTTAAAAAAAAATTGTCCGATTAGTCGGTATCGCCTTTTTTTGGTCCTCCAATAAATCGGTATTGGTATCGGCGTTGAAAAATCATAAATCGGTCGACCTCTAATTTCTAGGCTTCTGAATGAGCAAGATCACAGAGCCAAGTCCTAGTTCTGGTACATGATTCTGTTGTCCTATAGCTTGGGCCTTTATCAACATGTTAATGTATCACCGTAGAGAGAATTGGAAAGACCTCTCAAAACAATTCTACAGAATACACTAATTGAATGTCAACCATGTGATGCTAGAGAGCAACAGATAAATATAGTTAGAAGAAAACACGGCCATTTACAGCCCTGAACAGTCGGCTGTACTAGCAGGGCAGTTCCTGATGTCTATTGAAAAGAAGCGTTGAATATAATTTGCTTCAGGCACTCCCCCTCATTCTGCTATTAAAAATGCAGGCTCCAATTGAGGTTAGAAGATCCACTGGATACAACCAGTGTAACAAGTAAGCACTTGTGCTACAAGAAATGTTTTGTTTAAAAAGATGTCCCGTTGTCTTTCTCTCCGAAGGGCGACGGACAACTAGCCCTGATCCAGTGTAATAGGTTTTCTAAGCCTCTCCAGCAGCACAACCGACCCTGCAGTGCACCACCACCTCCTACAATCCAATCTAGTTAATACCGTCACCATGGAGACAGCTCTTTGGCACTCCTGAGCCTCTCTCATTGGAGTCTGGTCACATGATCATCTATGACAAACACAATGAGGGGATACATGCGCATACATATATGTTGCAAGTATAGCATGTGTGCACACACACACACACACACAACTCTGAGACAGACTCTGGCACACTCTTGAAAGCACAAAGACTAGCACGCAGGACCCATGTGCAAACACAAAGCCTAGCTACTAGCATTCATGCAGCATATACTGCCGGTGTGATAAAGACGGTCCAGTAATGATAAGAGCAAGCTATTCAGGCTATGATAAGTACAAGTGTGGCACAGTAGAGCCTTTCGTTATTCATTCTCCAACTGTCAATAAATCACACATCCACTTTTACCACCCCTCCACCATGACCCCTTTACCCCTTTATAAAACTATTCAATAACCCATCAATGGACAAAATGACATGCCAATATTTTAGTGACCATGGTCTTCTATTCAAAACAACATGATCTAGTCTATGTAAGGCCTTGTATTATTAACAGCAATGGATGCAGTACAGCACAGTGACACTACTTTTCACATTCATTTAAAAACATTCCATATATTATACCATCTCAATGAGAGAATATTGAGATGTGTAGAGCAACAACTCAGAAAAGTTATTGTGCATGAATTAGGCCTAGATCTATAAATGAGATGAGGCTGGATAGGAGCAGGCCCAGGGCATACACTGATATAGGAGAAGAAGACTGGAGAGCTATGTCTGGATCTTTTAGGGTGCAAGTACCAGTTAACCAAAGGCTGCTTAGCCTCAACATGTCAGAGTGTGGAGTGGCCACTCTCGTCTCGACCTTTGACAATAAAAAACTAACGAATAGTCCCTTTTTACAAGTCAGAATATTGAATAAACTTCATTTGAACTTACTCTGCCTGTTGTCTTTCTGCTGGTGAATTATTATTATTATTTTTTTAGACAGAATATCCACAGGAAAAGTATTAGTAAACCGACTACCAATCGCAGGTCTCTGTGTGGCCGTCACAATTTGTATGCTCATGACCTAAGGCACGGGTACAACATTTACGTCATTTAGCAGACGCTCTTACCCAGAACAATTAGGGCAAAGTGCCCTGCTCAAGGGCACATCAGCAGATTCAATTTTACCTAGTCGGCTCAGGGGTTTGAACCAGTGATCTAACCACTAGGCTACCTGCTGCCACAAGATGGAAGTACATGCATGCAATGCATCCATACTAAGCAAACTTGGGCCAGGTGATGTAAATCTCAAAGGTAGTTCCGGCGCTCTACAGAGTCAGGGAAATAATACATTCCTGGGGATATTTTGTCTCAGGACCAACAGCAAAAAGTAGAGTAGGTTCAAATGTAATTTTATTCAACATTCTAGCTTGTAAGGAAACTTTCCAAGTTTTTCCCAGTGCTTTATTTCAGAATGTATACCAGAAAGCTGGTATCAGTCTGATTTATTAGGCAAAATGCTGCTGTGAATTCAGGATACAAAATTGGGCTATGTAAGTAACAACAATTTCGGAGAAAGTGCAGTAGGGAATGTGGGCCTTGCATGATAAGGTTGCTCACTAAGGTCTATAGCCAGCCATTTCCTGATAACGAACCATAGTCGCAAGTAACACAATGTAAGGAAACATTGTTCCAAAAAGGCCTATTTGTTTAGTGATGTTGAGGTAGGTGAAACAATACACCATACACAGTGACACTGAAAACCAGCTCCACTACCCAGCTCAACATGCTTGCATTCCTTGGCTTCAGTTCAATAGTTGTTGAAAAGTGATGGTGATGCGTGTCATCACAGTAGTACTGTAGGCAGTTAGGTCCCTGGCTAGCTCTAGCTCTCCTTCAACAATAGTGGCAATTGGATTATTTAGCTGGTAGCTATAACTAACTAACACTAGCTATAATACATTGCCTGGGATAGCTAATATTCGCTAACCAAACTGGAACTCTGGCACACTATTAATCGTGGTTTAGCTTGGTAGCTAACCTACCAGTTTAAACCTGTGTGAAGCTAGCCATAATAGGGATTAGCCACAATAGGGGAATTTGCAGTTTGCCTTCAAAATAAAAGTCTTCCATTGAAAGTGATTCAAACAGAAATAGTTTAATCATGCCATATTTGGACCTATGGATGTTGCACGCATGAAATTGGGTATCAGCCTAATCAGTGACACTTACAGAACACAACTACGCAGAGTTTACATATATATTAGCGTCTTAGCTCTTATTGTGGGACTCAACACCAGTGCAAAATTAGCCAAATTAAGCATTCAGCCTATTAAACGAACTGAACATTGTTACAGGCTTTGGTTTATCCATTTGTTTTGAGGTTGGACTTTAGCACGTGCATCTCCTTAGCACGTAGGGTGCACCGATTGAATAACGAGGTGACATCAGTACATGTTACACCTGTGCTGGTTTCCATCTCGTTAGTGGGAAGGTGTTTCACTTGTGCTGGCCCAGGTGCTATTTAAGAGCTGCTGGCCCAGCGCTCCAGTTGTTTTGATAAGGGTTATAAAATTGGGGGAATCATTTGGAAAGTTGCATAAACACACAGGCTAATAAAATAAAAAAAGCCATGTACTTTAAGTTGGAAGCATTTGTGGAAAACCCTACATGGGAGATGCTAGATAAATGTATAAAGACTCATCTCCTCGTCATTTCAAAGCATTGTGGAATTCCGAGAGCAGTGGTCGAGGAGTTGATGAGTACTGCTTCGGTGTAGGAGATCCTTCCGGAGGGGAGAGGCTGATGAGGTGTGTGTGTGTGGGGGGGTAGAGTACATCCCATAGATGTACAACTAAGGGAGTTAGAACTAAAGGTGAAGTTGGAGCAACAACAATTAGAGCTTGAACAGCAGAGATTGGAGATAGAGCACCGGGAGAGACGGGATGGGCTTGCAGCCAGACTAGCACAAGGAAAGGAGAGTGAGCATGCCATTAGATTAAGAGAGCGATCTGGAAGCACTCCGAATCCCGTCAGGCCATCCTGCACCCTCAGCAGAGTTTGATCTTGGTCAGAACAGCTGACTTGTGCCACCTTTCAAGCAGTTAAAGATGTGCCTTCTCGAAAGGGTTGTGTTCTACCCTCGTGCTTTGAGTCTCTAGTGACTTGTCAAGGAGTGAAATGTACCTTCAAACAAAGAACCAAGTAGTTATTCCTACGCAAAAAAAGCAATCCAGAGAAGTCACCTCCTACTGCAAGATTTCAGTCTTTTCTACAGTGCCCAAAGATAAAGATCGGCAGAAAACTGGTTTTTCGTATCCGCCATTGAAGGTTGTGCAATGTAACAGCAACATTTAGACTTAGGGTTGCCACCCGTTCGATAAAATACAGAACGGTTCCATATTTCACTGAAAGAATAAACGTTGTTTTCGAAATGACAGGTCATTAATATGGTCCAATCCAGGAACTAAGGCCCGTATTTCTTTTACTTCTCCAACACTTTGTTTTTGCATTATTTAAACCAAATTGAACATGTTTCATTATTTATTTGAGTCTAAAATGATTATGTATTACATTAAGTTAAAATAAGTTTTCATTGTTCATTCAGTATTGTTGTAATTGTCATTATTACAATTATACATATATTAATTTTTTTTTAAAAATGGCTGATTAATCGGTATCGGATTTGTTGGTCCTCCAATAATCGGTATCGAAAAATCATAAATCGGGTGACCTCTACTCACAATGGTTGTATGGCAGGCCATCTTGGGGTCAACAAGACATATGACCAACGTATTTTGCATAAGTTCTTCTGGCCTGGTCTGAAACAGGAATATGTTACACATTATACTTACATTTGGCTCCTTTCACGCCAGGTTCAAAGTCCCGCAATACGTGTAACTATGCATTTCCAATAGGTTGAAAGATTGTGGCTAATTTTGCACAGTTATATAATCCCACAATAAGGGTTAAGACACTAATACTTGAGTTCTGTGAGTGTCACAGAGTAGACTGATAACCTATTTCATGGGTGCAACATCCATACATTAGGCTGTACAGTACATATACAGTAGGTATGCCCCCAATGCTATTCTAAACTCGAATACATCAACAGTACAATTAATATATTTTTACTTTGCTCAAATTGTCTTTTGTTGAACTTATATAACATTCCGACCTTATTTAGCATTATCCAAATATGGCATGATTCAGTTATTTGTATACATTTGCATCACTTTCAATGGGGGACATTTATTTTGAAGGCGAACAGCAAATTCCACTATTGTGGCTAGCTTCACGCAGATCCAGTTTAGCTAGCTAGCTAGTAAATTGCGTTTCCAGCTAGTTTACCATAGGCATAGCTAGCTACCATATGGCTAAGCTAGCTAAATGGGTACAGTGCGCTAATTGGCCAACGTTAGATAAGCTTGTTTACTGATTTACACGAAAACCTATGACCTCGAGTACGCACTTATAGAGTTTAGTTGAACGTTACATCTCACAAATCCCATCATTTAGCTAGTTAGTTATCCACCATTCCATCAGTGTGGCCCTGCCTGCACATTCTGCTGTTGAGAACGTGCTAGCAATTTCACTAGCTTGCTAGCTAATTTTAGCTACCTTCGTTTTGACAAGACGGATCACTTACCTGGTCTCGGATTTTGAGAACCACCATCTTGCTATAGTTTTACTTGTTCTCATGCAGAAGTATTAAAGGACGTTGTTCGTTATCTGAATGTTTGGCCCAACACTCCAGCTTCTTAGTTGCCAATTACTATGAGGCCTATGTTTTTCAACCTGAAAGACTTGAAGGGAAAAACTCCATAACATTACCGCCACCGTGTGTGACCTCCCTAAAAGAAGCAATTTCATTGGCCAAAGAACGACTGGAACAGAGTAACAAGGTTTGTGGTTGGTCACACGATGCTCAGTTGTCGCTTAACACCAGCAGACCACTGATACAGCGAACAGTCCTAGAATAACCCGCAAATGACAGGTGGAATTAAATTAGTTGGATTGGGATTAGTAAAGCCGTGTTTACATTGGCAGTTTGAAGTGACTCAAATCCTATTTCATATCCGATTTGAATCTGTTCCTTTCCCTGCAGTTTGAACGACTAAAAAGCACATGGAATCGGATATTTCAAGTGGTTTGATGTCAGATACAAATCTGATTCCTGGCCATGTGATTTGTGTCGAATGTAATCGAATGTATTTAACCTCAAGTGGTTTTTAGACTTGGAATATATTGGTGCTTCCTAGCTACTCTGTTGACAGTTTGAAAAGAACATGTGGGGTAGCTGGTTTGTTAAATGTTTACAAACAAATGAGTGAATGTGCTAGAAAGCTAAACAACTAGCTAGTTGACTGCTGTGGCTAGCCATAATTACTCGCTTTGAAAGGCTTTAAGTGTTCTTACCCTATGATTTTGAACATTCGAAGTAAATGGGAAACGTCTATGGCAGGCATTGTTGTCACCTTAACTCGCTACATAACTTCTGAGTGATAGGGAGCTCAAGCACTACCACCAATCAGCCTACACCACTGCACACACACCCGTCGAAACTACAACAACTAGCGTAGCCATGTCAGCACATGAGGATACCAAAAAGATTGCAGTTTTGAAATTGCTGTAACTGTGCAATGTTGGACGCAGTAATTGCCGAAAACACTGCTAATTACTGCAGTAAAAAAGCCGGTGTTATTTTGGACGCAGTATTTGCGGCAGTTAAACTAATATTTTTTGAGGGTATTAGTGGCAGGCTTTTGGTAGCTGCGAAGAATATACTCCTACCTCTTACTGCTTCTAGGACCGTTTTAAATTCAGACAGTATTTTATCACCAATCATGTTTTAGCCTTCTGGTATTACTTTCATCCAAATACTGCACAATTCCCCCCCCAATGTTGTGCAATATTTTGACCAGTCACCTCAAAAGCAGTGTACCACATGAGCTGGAGTGTCATTTGAGACATCATAATTGATCAATAAAATGAAATTAAATGGGGCGTTCATCGAAAAACAAAACTACATTTAGCCACTAGATGTCGATAAAGTTAAAGATTTACTCCCCAGAACTAACAGTAATTGGTGTAAAGCAGGGGTTCTCAAAGTGGGGGTCTACGGAGGTACTGCAGGTACCCCCAGGTCTTTAAAAAATATGTTATTATTTATTTTTTATGAATATTTCTATCAACAACAGATTAATCGAATTTAGGCCATGCAACCCGTTGAATAAGCGTAGACGGTGTAATAAAATACAATACAATGTAATATTTTGAATCTAAAATGTCTGTTTTTAACCCTGGGCAACATGGGCCTGGGAGGCTCACAGGGATATTGATATCCACAGTGCTCCACCAATTATACATTTTTATATGTAACACTTCTTGTATTCCCCACAAATTATTATAATTTGTTTATAAAAATACACTGTAATTTAAAGCTAGAATCCTTAATTAATACATACAAACATGTATCCAGTGATTCTTGAAGAATCTAACTTATAAATGCCTCAGGAGCTTAGTTCAACTGTAGTACCCCATCATAACCTAAAATGTAACCTTGTTTTACTCCAATGTTTGTAAACAATATAAATGTAAACAGTGTATAGCCTCAAAACATGGATTAAACTATCATTTTGATATCATGGATGGTAAGTCCTTGCATCCATAGCTCTGTCTATGAATTTGAGATTGGTTAAATTTCTCCAGGCCCATCCCTCAGCTTTTTACCAAAACAGAGGCGTGAGAAATTGCAGGAAATTAGCTTGAAACCTGCACCTTGTGAAGATGCTGGAGGAAACAGGTACAAAAGTATCTATATCCACGGTAAAACGAGTCCTATATCAACATAACCTGAAAGGCCGCTCAGCAAGGAAGTAGCCACTGCTCCAAAACCGCCATAAAAAAGGCAGACTGTGTTTGCAACTGCACATGGGGACAAATATTTTAACTTTTTGGAGAAATGTCCTCTGGTCTGATGAAACAAAAATAGAATTGTTTGGCCATAATGGCCATCGTTATGTTTGAAGGAAAAAGGGGGAGGCTTGTAAGCCGAAGAACACCATCCCAACAGTGAAGCACAGGGTTGGTAGCATCATGTTGTCGGGGTGCTTTGCTGCAGGAGGGCCTGGTGCACTTCACAAAATAGATGGCATCAGGAGGCAGGAAAATTATGTGGATATATTGAAGCAACATCTCAAGACATCAGTCAGGAAGTCAAAGCTTGTTCGCAAATGGGTCTTCCAAATGGACAATGACCCCAAGCGTACTTCCAAAGTATGCTTGGGGACAACAACGTCAAGGTATTGGAGTGGCCATCACAAAGCCCTGACCTCAATCCTGTAGAAAATGTGTGGGCAGAACTGAAAAAGCGTATGGGAGCAAGGAGGTCTACAAACCTGACTCATTTACACCAGCTTTGTCAGGAGGAATGGGCCAAAATTCAGCAAACTTATTGTGGGGAGCTTGTGGAAGGCCCAAAACGTTTTACCCAAGTTAAATAATTTAAAGGCAATGCTACCAAATACTAATTGAGTGTATGTAAACTTCTGACCCAGTGGGAATGTGATGAAAGAAATTAAAGATGAAATAAATCATTCTCTCTACTATTATTCTGACATTTCACATTCTTAAAATAAAGTGGTGATCCTAACTGACCTAAGACAATAAATATTGACTAGGACTAAATGTCAGAAATTGTGAAAGACTGAGTTTAAATGTACTTGGCTAAGGTGTATGTCAACTTCCGACTTCAACTGTAGGTCTGAATAAAGTGACTAGGCAACAGGATAGACAATAAACAGTAACAGCAGCACATCTCACTCGAGTTAAGAGGGGGTACCTGATACATTTGCTCTCACAAAAAGGGTCCCCTGCCCCCAAAGGTTTGAGAAACCCTGGTGTAAAGTACTGTAAAGTGGTCCCCCCTTCTCTCCTACTCAGCTCAACTTGTTTGGAAGTGCAAGGTACAGTATGTCAGTGAAAGGTACAGTATGTCAGTGAAAGATACAGTATGTCAGTGAAAGGTACAGTATGTCAGTGAAAGGTACAGTATGTCAGTGAAAGGTACAGTATGTCAGTGCAAGGTACAGTATGTAAGTGAAGGGTACAGTATGTCAGTGCAAGGTACAGTATGTCAGTGAAAGGTACAGTATGTAAGTGAAAGGTACAGTATGTCAGTGAAAGGTACAGTATGTCAGTGAAAGGTACAGTATGTCAGTGAAAGGTACAGTATGTCAGTGAAAGGTACAGTATGTCAGTGCAAGGTACAGTATGTCAGTGAAAGGTACAGTATGTCAGTGCAAGGTACAGTATGTCAGTGCAAGGTACAGTATGTCAGTGAAAGGTACAGTATGTCAGTGAAAGGTACAGTATGTCAGTGCAAGGTACAGTATGTCAGTGAAAGGTACAGTATGTCAGTGCAAGGTACAGTATGTCAGTGAAAGGTACAGTATGTCAGTGAAAGGTACAGTATGTCAGTGAAAGGTACAGTATGTCAGTGAAAGGTACAGTATTTCAGTGAAAGGTACAGTATGTCAGTGAAAGGTACAGTATGTCAGTGAAAGGTACAGTATGTCAGTGAAAGGTACAGTATGTCAGTGAAAGGTACAGTATGTCAGTGAAAGGTACAGTATGTCAGTGAAAGGTACAGTATGTCAGTGAAAGGTACAGTATGTCAGTGAAAGGTACAGTATGTCAGTGCAAGGTACAGTATGTCAGTGAAAGGTACAGTATGTCAGTGAAAGGTACAGTATGTCAGTGAAAGGTACAGTATGTCAGTGAAAGGTACAGTATGTCAGTGAAAGGTACAGTATGTCAGTGAAAGGTACAGTATGTCAGTGAAAGGTACAGTATGTCAGTGAAAGCCATACTGAAAATGTAAGAATTTTCTTTCACCTAAATGTAGCTTTTTAATCAGCTGAAAGACACGTTGTCACTGTTTGAAAGGCAGAAGTAATAAACAGTGAGTCTCATATCCAGTGTTCAATTATTTACATTTAGATATCCAGCCCCATCCATGCTAATTATCTACACCACACAAAAATAGAAATGCAACATGCAAACAATTTCAAACATTTTACTGAATTACAGTTCATAGAACTGTTTTTACCAACACCCACAATAACATCTGCTAAACACGTGTTTCTGACCAATAACATTTGAATTGATTATAATGAAATCTGCCAATTGAAACACATTTATTAGGCCATAATCTATGGATTTCACATGACTGGAAATAGAGGTCACAGATACCTTAAAAAAAGGTAGGGGTGTGGATCAGAGAACCAGTCAGTATCTGATGCGACCACCATTTGCCTCATGCAGCGCGACACAACTCCTTTGCATAGAGTTAATCAAGCTGTTGATAGTGGCCTGTGGAATGTTGTCCCACTCCTCTTCAATGGCTGTGCGAAGTTGTTGGATATATGAGGTGATGGCGGCGGAAGAATGGCACGACAATGGTACCTTGTCACGGTATCTCTGTGCATTCAAATTTTCATCGATAAAATACAATTGTGTTTATTGTCCATAGCTTATGCCTGTCCATACCATAAAACCCACCATCACCATGGGGCACTCTATTCACAACGAGGACATCAGCAAACCGCTTGCCCACACGACGCCATACACGCTGTTTGTCATCTGCCCTGTACAGTTAAAACCGGGATTCATCCGTGAAGAGCACACTTCTCCAGCGTCCCAGTGGCCATCGAAGGTGAGAATTTGCTCACCGAAGTCAGTTACAAAGCCAAACTGCAGTCAGGTTAAGACCCTGGTGAGGATGACGAGAACGCAGAGGAAATTCCCTGAGACGGTTTCTGACCTTTTGTGCAGAAATTCTTTGGTTGTACAAAACCACAGTTTCATCAGCTATGTGGATGGCTGGTCTCAGACCATCCCGCAGGTGAAGAAGCCGGATGTGGAGTTCCCGGGCTGGCGTGGTTACACCGTGGTCTGCTGTTGTGATACCGGTTGGTCTTACTGCCAAATTCTCTAAAATGACGTTGGAGGTGGCTTATGGTAGAGAAATGTAATATCAATGATCTGGCAACAGCTCAAGTGGACATTCCTGCAGTCAGCATGCCAATTACACGCTCCCTCAAAACTTGAGACATCTGTGGCATTTTGTGTGTGAAAAAAAGGCTAATTTTAGAATGGCCTTTTATTGTCCCCCAATGATCATGCTGTTTAGTCAGCTTCTTGATATAACACATCTGTCAGGTGGACGGATTATCTTGGCACAGAAGAAATGCTCACTAACAGGGATGTAAACAAATTTGTGCCCACATTTTTCAGTATACTTTCTCTGCCTTTGCATATTGAAAATGTCAATGACTGTAAGAGGGATGTGTCTAAAAGGAAGAACCCATAGAAGTGGAATCCATTGATTCTATTTCTATGTAAGAACCACTTGCAGATGCAGAGAGAAGCCATGAGTGTCCTCGGTAATGTTGTTTGATAATGTTTTGAGGAACATGTCTGAGTGTCCTCTGTAATGTTGTTTGATAATGTTTTGAGGAACATGTCTGAGTGTCCTCTGTAATGTTGTTTGATAATGTTTTGAGGAACATGTCTGAGTGTCCTCTGTAATGTTGTTTGATAATGTTTTGAGGAACATGTCTGAGTGTCCTCTGTAATGTTGTTTGATAATGTTTTGAGGAACATGTCTGAGTGTCCTCTGTAATGTTGTTTGATAATGTTTTGAGGAACATGTCTGAGTGTCCTCTGTAATGTTGTTTGATAATGTTTTGAGGAACATGTCTGAGTGTCCTCTGTAATGTTGTTTGATAATGTTTTGAGGAACATGTCTGAGTGTCCTCTGTAATGTTGTTTGATAATGTTTTGAGGAACATGTCTGAGTGTCCTCTGTAATGTTGTTTTATAATGTTTTGAGGAACATGTCTGAGTGTCCTCAGTAATGTTGTTTGCTCTGAAAGTGTTCTCAGTAATGGTGTTAAATCACGTTAAAGGGATATTTAAATATTTTGGCAATGAGGCTCTGAGAGTGTCCTCAGTGATGGTGTTTGTTATTGTTTGTTTGATAATGGTTGCTCTGAGAGTGTCCTCAGTGATGGTGTTTGTTATTGTTTGTTTGATAATGGTTGCTCTGAGAGTGTCCTCAGTGATGGTGTTTGTTCATGTTTACTCTGAGAGTGTCCTCAGTGATGGTGTTTATTATTGTTTGTTTGATAATGGTTGCTCTGAGAGTGTCCTCAGTGATGGTGTTTGTTATTGTTTGTTTGATAATGGTTGCTCTGAGAGTGTCCTCAGTGATGGTGTTTGTTATTGTTTGTTTGATAATGGTTGCTCTGAGAGTGTCCTCAGTGATGGTGTTTGTTCATGTTTACTCTGAGAGTGTCCTCAGTGATGGTGTTTATTATTGTTTGTTTGATAATGGTTGCTCTGAGAGTGTCCTCAGTGATGGTTTGTTCATGTTTGCTCTGAGAGAGTTCTCAGTGATGTTGTTTAATAATGTTTACTCTGAGAGCACACATCCCATCAGTCATCATGCACCTCTGGCTTCAAGACATTGAATTACATTTTCATTCAGAGAAAGAGAGGGAGAGAGAAGAGAGAGGGAGAGAGAGAGAAAGAGACACTAACACACCATAGAATCTCACATACACTCACACACACACAGAGCGAGAGAAAGAGAGAGAGAAAGATAAAGAAAGAAAGAGAGCTTTCTCTCATACATGATGCTATTTATTTGTTTTTATCAATAGTACATTTGCTGTAATTTCTTGTTCATTTCCCACGCTAGACTCAGGGGGAAACAGTAGATCTGTTTAAACACGCCCCCATCACCCATCAGTAACACAACTGTTCGCTTGCTCACTGTCACATCTAAGTGAACAATTGGCTGTCCCATCCAACCCTGAGACTGATCCCAGCACAGCAGGGCTGCATAACAAGCTTATAGACAAGTTCCTTGCTCACTGTCACATCTAAGTGAACAATTGGCTGTCCCGTCCAACCCTGAGACTGATCCCAGAGGAAGACACCATGCTGCACAGCAGGGCTGCATAACAGACTTATAGACAAGTTCCCTTCTCACTGATAACATAGCAAGTGTAGACCTACAATACGTTGAAATAAATACCATCTACAGTCTACCATCTAACATAATAAGCTCTGTTGTAGATGAAATAACCACTTTTATTAAGCTCCATCTCAAAGACAATATTGTTTGGTATGTCAGTGTCATACCCAACAACGGTCCAACATACACAACCGTAAACATATAGTAGTACTGTAATGCTTAGCTCGGGGTCAAGAAGGAAGTTGACTTACTTCAGAGAGAGGTCATGACATCAAAACTGATGTCAATGTCTCGTTTACTCTGTCAATTTAAAGCATGTCCACACCTATTTGTATATTCAAGGATATAGCCCACATGTGTTTCTTTTTATGTGGCTTGACCCACTTGCTTTTAGCCTCCCAAATCCTATTGTAAACATAAGGGGATTTAGGTTTTAGCGATAGTGAGTGTAGCCCCCTAAAATCCCCTCAAAATCCCCATAAAACCCCCTCACTCAATGAATACAAATACATTCACTGAATGATCTGCTGTATAGTCTTGATTCATTACATTTCTCCACTGGAAATGAATGCCACTTGATTAAATATGTTTTGCATGTTGATCAATGTAATAGACAAGCAGAATATTTTTTGTTTGTAAATTTGTGCATTCAAAAACATTAGTAATTTTCAAAGGCCAAAAGAATAGCCAATTCAAAACATGACTATAGGGACAGACAAGCCTAGGATGAGTACAGTACAGTGGTTTTGCCACAGGAGTAGATCATATAATGAATTCATTGCAGATACCATGAAACCCTATGTTTGTAAACGAATGGAGATTTGCCTAGTAGTAAACCTATTACATATCTAAATATTTTGATGTTTATTCGCTCTGACAAACACATTCAGTATGTCAACTGTCAGATTATCAAATTCCCCCAAAGCAGTCTAAAAGCCTGAAATAAACAGCATTTTACGGATTATCCTCCCAAGCTTTGACTCGGATATTCATGGGATCTGAATGTGGTGTACTGTAGTGGCCATGCTTTCCCAATATGGAATGTGGTGTACTGTATTGACCATGCTTTCCTAATATGGAATGGGGTGTCAATTATACTGTACATTGACATAGAATACTGAATACAAATTGACTTGGGGGTTGGGTCAATTCCTCCAAAAATGACTTCACAATTGTGTTAGGTAGTTGGGCAAATGTATAATGTAGTTGGGTCAAAGTCATGGGATCTTGGTGCACACATACAATATTCTGTCGATTCTCAAATCTGATCTAATCCTGTCAAATATGACATTTCAGCGCGTTGTGGAGTCCAACGTAGATTTCTCGGTGTCAGAAAGAGTTCATGGCTGTCCATCCTGTCAGGCTTGGATGCCATTTACATTCCAAATGTTGACATTTCGGGAGGCACACATCACTTTATGATGAATCTGAGATGGAAAAATCCCTCATCCCTTTGATTCAAAGCAAATGTAAAATGTAAACGGCATTCCAAGTAATGTGTCAGATTAGGAGATAAAGAGCTTTGCTATCAGAGCCTGAAATAACAAGTCACTTGAATACAGTAATTCCCAAGTAATTTACCCTGAATTAGAGATCACCATTCTCCACCAAGACTGCTTCTGTATATACACTTCTTCCTAATAATGCTCTTCATTTAACTGGTGAGGTCTGCAGTATGTTCACAAACTAGGACCTATTTTGCTTTGCTGACCCAAAAATACAGTAGGCTGTTTTTAAAATCTAAGAGTTGCTATAAGGATAAATACATTTACATAATTTAGCAGAAGCTCTTATGCAAAGAAATGTACAGTAGTGAGTGCATGGGACTCGAACCCACAACCCTGGGGTTGCAAACACCATGCTCTGCCAATTGACCCACACGGGACCTCATACAAAGCATTATATTAAATCTACCTGAATTATTGAACCCTGCCTCTCCCATGTGTTCTACAATTGCAGTAGCTACAGTAATGAACTTTCAATTGGTTTTTAAGACTTCCCATCCATCTCGTCTAGACCGAAGGGTGTAAACAACGCAATGGTAGTCACTTTGCGATTGGCTGGGATAAGCGTGTGCGTACCCGGTGGGTGGAGCTAAAGGGGGTGTGAAAGAAATGACCACAAATGTCCAATTTCGGCAGTTTGCATGACGTTTGTTGTAGCTATGAAATTCTCGCGTGGCTAATGTTCGGGGAATATATTCCGATTTGATTTATAGTCCATCCGCGTTTGGCAAGGAAGCTCGCAACGGCTCAGTGTTGGCAATTTATCATCTTTCTCTTCTTTGAACTTTTCCACTTTCTCTAGCTAAATTAGGTTGTTAATATATGTAGCAAACATCTCTTTCTTTTCGCTTAATAATGCAGGTATGCATTTAACTGGCTATATCGTTTTGTAGTATGCATGAAAATGCATCTTACTGACCATGTTTTGGTTTGATTGTCAGCTAGCTAACATGATGCATGTTATTTAGCTAGCCTAGCAGAAGCAGGGATTTGACTGCGTACCCTGTCCTGTCAGCTAGCTAGTTGTCTTTCTAGTGCGCTTGGCATTCCATAGTACACATTGGAAAAAATAGCACCAACATGTATGCAAGTCGCAAGAGGAAAAAGCCCCAGAGAAGGTACAGTCACGTTAGCTAACTGATCGCCGCTACAACAGCATAGCCAGCTAGTTAGGGGTTGTAGACAACGTTTATGTCACTACTAGTCTAGTGCATGTTAAGTATACCACATCAGTGTACAGAATTAGGATGTCTTGTGAGTGACAGTTCAATTGTAGTACTGTTATTATGTTCATGGAATAGGGTTGACTGACACTCCCTAGTCTGATTTGTATGAGGTCTGAATGAGGTACAGAAAGAAGCATGTTTCAACCTTGGACAATGATACTTCTTTATGATATTTCTTTCTGTGGACTCCATGAGTTGCATTCATTCACACTTTCGTAAACATACAGTATCTACCAATTAGGCTACATAACAAGACCGAGGAATATCATATGAGACATTGATGGCAGACATTCTCCTCCTCGTAGTGTGAAGCCACCTCCAGAAGGAGCTAAATCAAACCCTTCCAAGAGGCACCGGGAACGCCTGAATGGGGAGTTGGACAGGCTGGCCAGTCTGCTTCCTTACCCCCAGGATGTCATCTCCAAGCTGGACAAACTGACCATCCTCAGGCTTTGTGTCAGCTACCTGCGTGCCAAGAGCTTCTTCAATGGTAAGGCATGATCATAACACACCCTATTGTCCATATTTAGGGTTGGATTATGTAAAGATATTATCGCTATGGATCTGACTGTCTGATTTATTTTAATTTTTAAAACTTTTATTTAACTAGGCAAGTCAGTTAAGAACAAATTCTTATTTATGATGACGGCCTAGGAACAGTGGGTTAACTGCCTTTTTCAGGGGCAGAACCACATATTTTTACCTTGTCAGCTCAGGGATTCGATCTAGCAGCTGGCCCAACGCTCTAACCACTAGGCTACCTGCTGCCCTGATCAACTATATCAGTCACTATCAACTACTGAGGTGTCTGGAAGGCAGTGGCTAGATCTCTCGCTCTCTCTCGCTTGTCGCTCTCTCTCTCAAGAAAGGGAGGACTCTCTGAAATAACAGGATGCCATCAGGGTGTGTGAAATCCTGTGGAAAGTAACATATAAATGTGTAATCTTGTGATCTGTCTTAGCGGAAGTGCTGCAACAATAGATAGTTTTCTAGCATTAACCACATACATTATTAAAGGGTTCTGAGGGATCTGCCAAGGGAAACCTGTGACCACATCCTCCCCCTTGCAAGACATTATGTTTGCATCTCAAATGGCACCCTATTCGGGTCAAAAGTAGTGAACTATATAGGGTAAAAGGTGCTGTTTGGGATGCAGACTAGGCTGTTTGGACTCTAAGAAAGTAGGGCTGTGACGATACCCGTATTGCAGTATTTTTTTCCATGGCAAAAATGAAAACTCGAAGTAAACTCTTTGGTCCTTTTAAAACCTGCTGTATGTAAAGTATTGTGGCTATAGCTTGGAAAATAGATACATGTCACTCTGGATGACAACATAATGATGTTTGTTTCCAACATTAAGGCTTTGTTTTGTTTCCTTGCCATGATACTAACAAATATTGCGATACTGGTATCGTCCCGGTTCGAGTATCCATCCTCGGGACCTGCACTCGGCTGTTTGGACCCCCACTCGGCTGTTTGGACCCCCACTCGGCTGTTTGGACCCCCACTCGGCTGTTTGGACCCCCACTCGGCTGTTTGGACCTCCACTCGGCTGTTTGGACCTCCACTCGGCTGTTAAAAACAAACTGAAATATCACATTTACATAATTATTCAGACCTTTGTACTTTGTTGAAGCAACTTTGGCAGCCTCTAGTCTTCTTGACACTACAAGATTGGCACACCGATATTTGGGGAGTTTCACCCATTCTTCTCTATAGATTCTCTCAAGCTCTGTCAGGTTGGATGGGTAGCGTCGCTGCACAGCTATTTTCAAGTCTTTCCAGAGATGTTTGATCGTGTTCGAGTCCGGACTCTGGCTGTGCCACTCAAGGACATTCAGAGACGTGTCCCAAAGCCACTCCTGCGTTGTCTTGACTGTGTGCTTAGGGTCATTGTCCTGTTGGAAGGTACAGCTTCGCCCTAGTCTGAGGTCCTGAGTGCTCTGGAGCAGGTTTTCATCAAGGATCTCTCTATACTTTGCTCCGTTCATCTTTCCCTCGATCCTGACTAGTCTGCCACTGAAAAACATCCCCACAGCATGATGCTGCCACCACCATGTTTCACCGTAGGGATGGTGCCAGGTTTCCTCCAAACGTGACGCTTGGCATTCAGGCCAGAGATTTCAATCTTGGTTTCATCAGACCAGAGAATCTTGTTTCCCATGGTCTGAGAGTCTTTAGGTGCTGTATACGGGGTATTTGGAAATAGCCACGGGATGCTTTTTCTATATCGCCAATACAGATTAAACTATTTATTTCAAGTGTTTCAATACATTTTAATATTTGTAGCAAATGTTTTTTATTAAATGCCTGCAGTCAACGTGTGCAATACCTTAGGAGATGAAGCAGATTGTGTTCTTCATTTCACCTGTCACATTATTGTACATTATGACGCTTACCGTAGTTCCCCAGAACAGTTGAGACTGTCACATTATGAAGCTCACCGTAGTTCCCCAGAACAGTTGAGCCTGTCACATTATGAAGCTCACTGTAGTTCCCCAGAACAGTTGAGACAGTCACATTATGAAGCTCACCGTAGTTCCCCAGAACAGTTGAGACAGTCACATAATGAAGCTCACCGTAGTTCCCCAGAACAGTTGAGCCTGTCACATTATGAAGCTCACCGTAGTTCCCCAGAACAGTTGAGACAGTCACATTATGAAGCTCACCGTAGTTCCCCAGAACAGTTGAGCCTGTCACATTATTGTACATTATGAAGCTCACTGTAGTTCCCCAGAACAGTTGAGTCAGTCACATTATGAAGCTCACCGTAGTTCCCCAGAACAGTTGAGACTGTCACATTATGAAGCTCACCGTAGTTCCCCAGAACAGTTGAGCCTGTCACATTATGAAGCTCACCGTAGTTCCCCAGAACAGTTGAGCCAGTCACATTATGAAGCTCACCGTAGTTCCCCAGAACAGTTGAGCCTGTCACATTATGAAGCTCACCGTAGTTCCCCAGAACAGTTGAGCCTGTCACATTATGAAGCTCACCGTAGTTCCCCAGAACAGTTGAGCCAGTCACATTATGAAGCTCACCGTAGTTCCCCAGAACAGTTGAGACAGTCACATTATGAAGCTCACTGTAGTTCCCCAGAACAGTTGAGCCTGTCACATTATGAAGCTCACCGTAGTTCCCCAGAACAGTTGAGCCTGTCACATTATGAAGCTCACCGTAGTTCCCCAGAACAGTTGAGCCTGTCACATTATTGTACATTATGAAGCTCACCGTAGTTCCCCAGAACAGTTGAGACAGTCACATTATGAAGCTCACCGTAGTTCCCCAGAACAGTTGAGCCAGTCACATTATGAAGCTCACCGTAGTTCCCCAGAACAGTTGAGCCAGTCACATTATGAAGCTCATCGTAGTTCCCCAGAACAGTTGAGACAGTCACATTATGAAGCTCACCGTAGTTCCCCAGAACAGTTGAGACAGTCACATTATGAAGCTCACTGTAGTTCCCCAGAACAGTTGAGACTGTCACATTATGAAGCTCATCGTAGTTCCCCAGAACAGTTGAGACAGTCACATTATGAAGCTCACCGTAGTTCCCCAGAACAGTTGAGCCAGTCACATTATGAAGCTCATCGTAGTTCCCCAGAACAGTTGAGACAGTCACATTATGAAGCTCACCGTAGTTCCCCAGAACAGTTGAGACAGTCACATTATGAAGCTCACCGTAGTTCCCCAGAACAGTTGAGACAGTCACATTATGAAGCTCATCGTAGTTCCCCAGAACAGTTGAGACAGTCACATTATGAAGCTCACTGTAGTTCCCCAGAACAGTTGAGCCTGTCACATTATGAAGCTCACCGTAGTTCCCCAGAACAGTTGAGACAGTCACATTATGAAGCTCACCGTAGTTCCCCAGAACAGTTGAGACAGTCACATTATGAAGCTCACCGTAGTTCCCCAGAACAGTTGAGACAGTCACATTATGAAGCTCACCGTAGTTCCCCAGAACAGTTGAGACAGTCACATTATGAAGCTCACTGTAGTTCCCCAGAACAGTTGAGACAGTCACATTATGAAGCTTACCGTAGTTCCCCAGAACAGTTGAGACAGTCACGTGTTTGTTTGGAAATAGCACAACAGGAGAAAACGGGAGCAGGTGAGTCCAGCTGTGTGTTGACATGAACCTGTTTTATATTGAAAGTCAATAGTGATCAGGGACGTACAAGCTTTCCTTCACAGGAAAAACATTAGTGCAACACATTCATTTTCATCAGATGGCAGCAGAAATGCAACATGAGCTTACAATGAAAAAGCAAGGTGTTTTTTGCGAAAACTATGCATAGCCTATGCATATTTCTTAAATTTCACATAAAGCAAGCTAAATTTCCTCATGTTTGGCATTTTAAAAGTGGAAAAAAAGTAGCTACACATCAGTCAGCACGCTGTCTGCTGATAGAATGTCAGTCAGAGTGCTGTCTGCTGATATAATTTTTACCTTTATTTAACTAGGCAAGTCAGTCAGTCAGCTGTCTGCTGATAGAATTTGTACCTTTATTTAACTAGGCAAGTCAGTTAAGAACAAATTCTTATTTTCAATGACAGCCTAGGAACAGTGGGTTAACTGCCTGTTCAGGGGAAGAACGACAGATTTGTACTTTGTCAGCTCGGGGGTTTGAACTTGCAACCTTCCGGTTACTAGTCCAACGCTCTTAACCACTAGGCTACCCTGCCGCCCCAGAATGATGGAGAACAGTAGCTACACATCAGTCAGAGTGCTGTCTGCTGATAGAATGATGGAGAACAGTAGCTCCATATCAGTCAGAGTGCTGTCTGCTGATAGAATGCCCATTCCTGAATTCTCATCTGAGTGGAGAAGTGCAACTGAAGCACGAAATGAGTCTAACGCAGAGCAGAAATTACAATAAGATCCATTTTACATCTGCATTTACAGAACGCGGGAAGATCTTTCTAAAGAGTTTTCAAAATTCTGTGTAAACGTGACCCCGAAGTTTAACTTGCTACTTAATCTAAGTGGCTGAATTAATAAGGTGAATTTTTCATCATATTGTTTTAGCTTTCTGCCATGTTTGAGAAGTCTTGGGAAAAGCTTGGGAAATCTTTTTGTATCCAAATCCGGCTTTAAACTTCTTCACAACAGTATCTCGGACCTGCCTGGTGTGTTCCTTGTTCTTCATGATGCTCTCTGCGCTTTTAACGGACCTCTGAGACTATCACAGTGCAGGTGCATTTATACGGAGACTTGATTACACACAGGTGGATTGTATTTATCATCATTAGTCATTTAGGTCAACATTGGATCATTCAGAGATCCTCACTGAACTTCTGGAGAGAGTTTGCTGCACTGAAAGTAAAGGGGCTGAATAATTTTGCACGCCCAATTTTTCAGTTTTTGATTTGTTAAAAAAGTTTGAAATATCCAATAAATGTCGTTCCACTTCATGATTGTGTCCCACTTGTTGTTGATTCTTCACAACAAAATACAGTTTTATATCTTTATGTTTGAAGCCTGAAATGTGGCAAAAGGTCGCAAAGTTCAAGGGGGGCGAATACTTTCGCAAGGCACTGTACTTGTTTAGATGAGTGAGAAGTGTTGACTCGGCTCTGAGAAGGGGATGGGTGTAGGTTGATGTGAACCAGAGGTGGAGGGGGATTATTTTGCCCATCGTATGAGAATACAATCAAGATTGTGGACAGGTCGTCATTGTAAGTAAGAAAACATTCTTAAATGACTTACCTGTATGAATAAAGGGGGGAAAATAATTGTGGTTGCAGACTTCCTGAGTTATTCTGCTGCGGGGATGGGCAAGTCCTCGGGGGCCTGATTGGTGTCACACGTTTACTCCAGCCTTAGCTAACACACCTGACTCCAATAATCAACTAATCATGATCATCAGTTTAAAATGTAATTAGTTTAATCAGCTGTGTTTGCTAGACGGGGAGAAAGTGTGACACCACTCTGGCCCCTGAGGACTTTAGTTCCCTATCCACGTTCTACTGGCACAACTCTCCTACTGTAGCTAGGCTATAGGGCCCGACCAGCACAGTTAGGGTCTGTTCTCTTAATCACACTGAAACATAAGGCATCTCACTGCACCATCTATCTGAAGATGATTTGCCATTGCCTAGCCTATATGGCTACCACAGTACACACAAATAGAATAACATTTTTGGTTGATTTAAAATGCCCATCAAATTCTCTTCCACAGGAACAACTAGTACCATTAGCGGTGTGCACATTAGGTCTATCTCACATTATTGTGAATGGGTCTGTAGTGATGCACTGTAACTGGCTCCTCTGCATTCCTTCAGTGTGTGATGGAAATCCTCTATGGGACAACAACCTTAATCTTGATTTTATTGTATTGTGTTGCAGTGACCCTACGCCCAGAGAGTAATGTTCTGAAGAAGAAAGAACTTCACGTTCCAGAGGGAGAGCTCTTACTACAGGTTAGTGGGATCCACCCTGTCTGTTACTACAGGTTAGTGGGGTCTATTCAGGATCCACCCTGTCTGTTACTACAGGTTAGTGGGGGTCTATTCAGTAGCCACCCTGTCTGTTACTACAGGTTAGTGGGGTCTATTCAGTAGCCACCCTGTCTGTTACTACAGGTTAGTGGGGTCTATTCAGTAGCCATCCTGTCTGTTACTACAGGTTAGTGGGGGTCTATTCAGTAGCCACCCTGTCTGTTACTACAGGTTAGTGGGGTCTATTCAGCAGCCACCCTGTGTTACTACAGGTTAGTGGGGTCTATTCAGTAGCCACCCTGTGTTACTACAGGTTAGTGGGGTCTATTCAGTAGCCACCCTGTCTGTTACTACAGGTTAGTGGGGTCTATTCAGTAGCCACCCTGTCTGTTACTACAGGTTAGTGGGGTCTATTCAGTAGCCACCCTGTCTGTTACTACAGGTTAGTGGGGTCTATTCAGTAGCCACCCTGTCTGTTACTACAGGTTAGTGGGGGTCTATTCAGTAGCCACCCTGTCTGTTACTACAGGTTAGTGGGGTCTATTCAGTAGCCACCCTCTCTGTTACTACAGGTTAGTGGGGTCTATTCAGTAGCCACCCTCTCTGTTACTACAGGTTAGTGGGGTCTATTCAGTAGCCACCCTCTCTGTTACTACAGGTTAGTGGGGTCTATTCAGTAGCCACCCTGTCTGTTACTACAGGTTAGTGGGGTCTATTCAGTAGCCACCCTGTCTGTTACTACAGGTTAGTGGGGTCTATTCAGTAGCCACCCTGTCTGTTACTACAGGTTAGTGGGGTCTATTCAGTAGCCACCCTGTCTGTTACTACAGGTTAGTGGGGTCTATTCAGTAGCCACCCTGTCTGTTACTACAGGTTAGTGGGGGTCTATTCAGTAGCCACCCTGTCTGTTACTACAGGTTAGTGGGGGTCTATTCAGTAGCCACCCTGTCTGTTACTACAGGTTAGTGGGGGTCTATTCAGTAGCCACCCTGTCTGTTACTACAGGTTAGTGGGGGTCTATTCAGTAGCCACCCTGTCTGTTACTACAGGTTAGTGGGGGTCTATTCAGTAGCCACCCTGTCTGTTACCATAGCACTCCAGGGCCTGTATTCATAAGGTAAGTACTTTATTAATCCCACACAGGGTACATTTGATTGCACCAGCCAATACATACCCTAATAAAACACAACAAAGGACAAACCGATATTAAAAGCAGCTCATATTTTTGTCGTCTCAGAGTAGGAGTGCTGATCTAGGATCAGTTTGTCCTTTTTTTTTAGATCTTAATGAGTAAGCTTACATTAACAGTACGGACCTGATCTTTTACATTGGAAAGTTATTGATTTAAGTTGAGATGAACTGCAGTTGAACCACACCATGCAGGGTCATGTGGCATGTTAGCTTTTCCTGTCCAAATAATTCCAGAGTTAATCATATACTGTTGCGTGTCTGATCCTTGAACTGTCTGATCTTTGAACTGACTCTACATGGAATAGGGTAGATACAAACACAATGCCTGCTTCCCAAATGGAACCCTATTCCCTGTATAGTGCACTACTTTTGACCAAATTCACCCTATTCCTTAAAACAATATTTTTAAATGTTGATTTTATTTTTTAAAACAATACAAAACATACCCATACAAACGACAACATCACACAAACATGGACTATAACACACCTGCCGAGACAGACCCACACACCCCCATCTCCAGCGCCCGCATCACTCTCCGCCACGTGGCCTCAAACTGCACCATTTTGTTTCTCTGAGTCGCCCACACACTTTCAACATTTAGATAATAAAGAATTTGACCTTTCCATTGTGTTAACAACAGAGGATTGGTTGATTTTCCTGCTTTTAAGCATGTTTTTTTCCAGATGAATGGTGAGGGTGCAGTGTGAGAACCCATGGGTTATCTCACTGCACCCTCATATGCCATGACAGACAGGCATATTAAAATACATTTACATTGTTATTCTTCTGACAGACAACATTCTAACTCCGCCCATAACTTTAGTCTTTAGAACATTCCCAGAAAGCAGGGATTATTGAGTCATACTTTTTGACCAAATGTATTGCAATACATAGGGAATAGGGTGCCATTTGGGACACATACAAAACTCTATAGGCCTTTCAGTTCCTTTGACATTTTGCTGTTTGCTGTTTATAGCTGTAGGCCTACTTCATATGACCACATGTAGTCTAGATGTGTGTAAACATGTATACTAAACACATATAAAGGCAACAATTTCAAAGATTTTACTGAGTTACAGTTCATATAAGGAAATCGGTCAACTGAAATCCATTCATTAGGCCCTAATCTATGGATTTCACATGACTGGACAGGGGTGGAGCTGTGGGTGGGCCTGGGATCGTCCAAGTGGGTGGGACTTACTGCCAAATTCTCTAAAACGACGTTGCAGGCAGTTTATGGTAGAGAAATGAACATTCAATGATCTGGCAACAGCTCAAGTGGACATTCCTGCAGTCAGCATGCCAATTACACGCTCCCTCAACTTGATACATCTGTGGCATTGTGTTGTGTGACAAAACTGCACCTTTTTAAAGTGGACTTTTATTGTCCCCAGCAGAAGGTGCACCTGTGTAATGATGCTGTTTAATCTGCTTCTTGATATGCCACACTTGTCAGGTGGATGGATTATCTTGGCACAGGAGAAATGCTCACTAACAGGGATGATTTTATTTCCGCTCATGAAACATAGGATCATCACTTTACATGTTGCGTTTATATTTTTGTTCAGTGTATAACGATATACTAATCTGTTCTATTCCACTCTCCTCTCAGGTGTTGAATGGCTTTGTTCTGGTCGTCACGGCTGGTGGCACAATCTTCTATGCATCCTCCACCATCCAGGACTACCTGGGCTTTCACCAGGTAAAGGCTCTTTAACCTCTCTACAACTGGGCTTTCACCAGGTAAAGGCTCTCTTAACCTCTCTACAACTGGGCTTTCACCAGGTAAAGGCTCTTTTAACCTCTCTACAACAGGGCTTTCACCAGGTAAAGGCTCTTTTAACCTCTCTACAACTGGGCTTTCACCAGGTAAAGGCTCTTTTAACCTCTCTACAACAGGGCTTTCACCAAGTAAAGGCTCTTTAACCTCTCTACAACTGGGCTTTCACCAGGTAAAGGCTCTTTTAACCTCTCTACAACTGGGCTTTCACCAGGTAAAGGCTCTTTAACCTCTCTACAACTGGGCTTTCACCAGGTAAAGGGCCTCTTTTTAGCTTTCTATAAATGTAGTCTGGTTGACACCAGAGTCTTTCTGAGACTGGAATGGCTGCTTTGATGTGTCGGCACGAAGCATCAATAGTGAAGGGTTGGATATCCCCATCCCTCATTCAAATTGAATGAATCATGATCTGTTATTTTTTACATAGGACCACCTTCAGCTTCCAGCCAGCCCTTCCGGGATAAGCAAAAACACACTGTAGCTTGCACAAACCTTCGTAGTTTGGACATCGTTTGCCGCTAACATGATGAATAGGGTGCATAAAACATCACACACATTTTCCAAACGTTATTAAAACCCTTCTACACTAAAATGAGTGACATATAGAGAACTGCAACTTGTTAAACGTTACGATCTTGTAGCTAGCTAGCAAGCAGCAACTAACGTTAGCTAGCATTGTTCAGCCCATAGAAACACAGACAGCTAATAAGTTTAGCTTGCTGGCTATCAAATCAAAATCTGCCAGCTAATCAAATGTATGTTTTATTTCAAATTTAACTAATTCACTAATTATAGGCTGAACATTTCCTTAACCCACTAAAGTTATTAATTTTCCTTCTTGGATGTCTTCGATTTACTTATAATGCATGTAAGATTCACATTGCCCTACTATCTAGCTAGCTAACTACTACTGTACTACCCATGTTCAGTTCTGGCAAGTTTCCTCCCTGCCTCCTAATTTTGCATGAACATGAACTACCCTAAACATTAATAGATTACCAAGATCAGACTACAGCAAGTATGACCAGGAAAACCAAAAGAGAGATTAATCCTCTTTCATCAAGTCAGCCTAGAATGTCTAATGTAACAATTACTACTGTAAAGATAAAACAGAGAGCATGTACAACATTTACTACTGTAAAAACGAATGCATGTGCAACATTTACTACTGTAAAAATGAATGCATGTGCAACATTTCCTACTGTAAAAATGAATGCATGTGCAACATTTACTACTGTAAAAATAAACCAGAGTGCATGTACAACATTTACTACTGTAAAAATAAACCAGAGTGCATGTACAACATTTACTACTGTAAAAATAAACCAGAGTGCATGTACAACATTTACTACTGTAAAAATAAACCAGAGTGCATGTACAACATTTACTACTGTAAAAATAAACCAGAGTGCATGTACAACATTTACTACTGTAAAAATAAACCAGAGTGCATGTACAACATTCCCTTTATTTGACAGGATGAAATAATGCATGAAGCAAACATGGAATGAATTTGAAATGTGAAGGTGTAAACTCAGTGAAAATGTAGAGTGAAGGTGTATTTCATTCCTCTCTGTACTCTGGTGCAGTGGAACAATTCTTGTTCAGGCTGATTCTAAGGGAAACACAGAGACCAACTGCAATTGGACCATAGAACAAATATGTCTCAGCTTGCTTTATGCAGGGTGCTTCATCTAGTGTGCACCTGTAATTAAAAAGTTATTCACACCTTATATGTCATCACTTTGTTGATAGTTTGTCATCACTTTCAGTCAATAATTTGGAATGAAAAGGTCTAGGTAGCCTAGCCAGCCAGTGCATTTGTGGCACACTCATATGTAAGTGTTAGTTCTGACTGTGATAAAAAGTAGGCTATTAGATTCTTAATTCTCATCCTCATTCAAAATAAATAGTTATTGAAGCACATTTGATTACTATGCTAGTAGTTCTTGCATTAAACAATGTTATGTATGGAGTTTCCATAGTTTAATCTAGTAAAAGTACTTTCTGTAATGCCTCTGTCGTAGAAATTCTACACAGGGTCACCCAAAGTCAATCTTAAATTAATAATTTGTTATTATTAGCACTGGTTCCAACCAACTCAATGCATCAAGTACACATGTCGATCAGGAGCTCTTCCGGGACAGTCCCTTTAGTTCTCTTATATACTGCAGACAAGTTATATTTGCATGATTTAGCTTATTCATCATTCATATTTAATTAATCATTAACGTTTGCTTCATTCATGTGACCGAACAATACCTCATGAGGCTTCTTCTCTCTAGGCTGAGACTTTGAAACTGAGATATTGGGGCGAACTGCCAAATTGCACATTTGTAGATCCTGATATTGAGGATTTGTTCAATCATTCACTAGCATGAACACAGAAATTGGTTATTAGAAGAGCACAAACATAAAATGCTCCATCACATTCCCTCTTACCTGTCAATCTTTGATGATTATCATTATATTTTAAGGTAAGCATTAGATTATAGCTTCTCTCAAAAGGTACTGTACTTCTGTTAAAGGGAAATCCACACATAAAACCAGACACTTCATCATTTAAAACCCTTCATTATGGGTTATACAATCTAATTAGTATGGTAATACTATCATCATAATAGAGGTTATACTGCTATTAACAGGAGTGAATTTATATAAAATACACACACATGCACAGCAAGTTAAATAACACAATTAGGCTAACTAAGAAAAAAAACATATGATGCAGCCCATTTGGTCATTTGGGATCCACAACTTCCCAACAGGGATTCCAACCAAGTTACAGGCGTCCACTCTGTGGGGAATTATTCTTAGCAACAGTGGCAATGTATTTGGTGAGATCAGTCATATTAGAAGAGTGATCTGGGACAAAAGTACAACTTTCATCATCAATGATTACACATGTGCCCCCTTTACCTGCCAAAAGATAGTCAAAAGCCTCTCTGTTTGGCAGAGCCAATTTACACAATTCTTTTAGCATCTATGTTTCTAGAGATCTCCAGAATTTGGTCTAGGGCACATCCATATTGAATTTCACAGGGAAGAGAGAGCACACGTTATAACAGTTTCACACCAACCTTGATATGAATGAGATTAGGGCAAGATTAGCCAAAACTACAATCTAGTGGCTCATCACATTTTCTGGGCATAGCTTTGTCTCTAGAAGCCTTTCCAAATCATAATTAGAACTATTGATAAATTATCCAGCACACATTTATAATGACAGTCCCCCCCTTAGTGCTTCACGTTGGTTATCTCACTCAAATTTGAAGACCCACAATTCAGCGCACACCTATACAGGCAGAATTTACATTGACAGTATATTCATCTTATATTTCTAGCATTAACTTTTTTTCATCACAGCCTTCATTTGTGGTAATGACAGATTATCTCAATGCAGTTCTAGTGTAAAGTACTATACATTTGCAGTGTGCAGACCTCCACAATCGACCTGATACCCCAAATAAACAATTTAGGATAACCCTAAATTAATTACGGGCACGGTTGACTCCACCCCCTCGACACTCATTCTTGTGGCGTTTCCGTTTGTCCTCCCAATGGCACATGTTCAAAATGGATGGCCCTTGATAATGTCCCCATTTCTCTCACCTGAGCCGCCACTGTTCTTTCCAGTCCATTATGTCTTGTCCATTTTCCTACCAGTACTCCTGCAGCATGAGAGAAGTTTGGACGGGATCTCTCCATGATCACTCCACGTGGACACATGTTGCACTCCTGAGAAAATTGCATGAGAGAAAAGGCAGTTTATAGTTTTTACTGGATGCTGTGTACAGGTTGCTGGCTCGGACTCAGGTTTCAGGTGGTGAAGGACCATAGTGAACGCCATTGTTGCCATTACTTCAGCCAGTTAGTGGGGGTGAGATTCACTTTGTTCTCGGCCTAATTATACCTTCTATGCATCTAGATACCATCTGTGGTCACCTTCACCATAACCTCGAGAGAGGACCGACCAGAACAACAGTTTAGTTTAGGGCATATATGATTCCGGAAATCCAGACAAATTATTCACTGTATGACAAATTAATACTACTACCAATATTCTTATTAATTTTTATTTTTTTCACCTTTATTTAACCAGGTAGGCCAGTTGAGAACAAGTTCTCATTTACAACTGCGACCTGGCCAAGATAAAGCAAAGCAGTGCGACAAAAACAGTTACACATGGGATAAACAAACGTACAGTCAATAACACAATAGCAAAATCTGTATACAGTGTGTGCAGATGAAGTAGGCAGGTAAGACAATAAATAGGCCAATAGTGGCGAAGTAATTACAATTTGGCATATTTACACTGGAGTGATATGTGCAGATGAGGAATAAAAATCTATGTGCAGTCATGTGAATCACATGTGCAGTCATGTGAATAAAATCAATTTGCATATTTACCAAAGGGCCCCAGGGGACTGGTAATTCCCCCTTTGGACACATGACTCACATCATGATTCATGCAGCAAAAAAAAATGACAACACTGCATGTTAAATACAAATTAAATTATAATTACAACCCTTGATAACTCCACAAGGAAATAATTGTATCCCATAAGGTAATGGTCAAATAGACTAGAGAAAGGTGTCCCTCATTCAGGGGCAGCGCTCTCTCTCTCTCCTTCTCGTGTTCCGAATCGCACACAGGAATGTTGATAAATTATAAACCTCTTCCTAATTCTCTAGTGTTTACGTAGCCCATTTTAAATCTCAACCAATGTCTCTAGTCTTTCTAATGAGGGTGATCAGGCCTCACCAGAAAGTCAGAACAGAGGTCAGAGGTCAATCAACCCCATTAAAGTGAGTGTTTCTTTCCCTGTACCTCAGACATTACTTCAAGATATTTCAATCATTTCAAACATTTTGTGTGTCAGGTTTACAATGGGATTTACATTTATTGTATTGTCTAGCAACATTAATGTCCATGTTTGCATTGTTTTCTTGTAGTTTACTAGACTTGTATTTTGATGATGGTGGATGTTTTTGCTTCTCAGTCAGACGTCGTCCATCAGAGTGTTTATGACGTCATTCATATGGAGGACCGAGCAGAGTTACAGAGACAGCTCCACTGGGCCCTGAACACCCCTGACACCGGACAGCTGGTCTCAGGTAACCTCCAACCCCACTCTCACCCCTGACACCGGACAGCTGGTCTCAGGTAACCTCCAACCCCACTCTCACCCCTGACACTGGACAGCTGGTCTCAGGTAACCTCCAACCCCACTCTCACCCCTGACACCGGACAGCTGGTCTCAGGTAACCTCCAACCCCACTCTCACCCCTGACACTGGACAGCTGGTCTCAGGTAACCTCCAACCCCACTCTCACGCCTGACCCTGGACAGCTGGTCTCAGGTAACCTCCAACCCCACTCTCACCCCTGACACTGGACATCTGGTCTCAGGTAACCTCCAACCCCACTCTCACCCCTGACACTGGACAGCTGGTCTCAGGTAACCTCCAACCCCACCCTCATCCCTGACACTGGACAGCTGGTCTCAGGTAACCCCCCTCTCATCCCTGACACTGGACAGCTGGTCTCAGGTAACCTCCAACCCCACCCTCATCCCTGACACTGGACAGCTGGTCTCAGGTAACCCCACCTTCATCCCTGACACTGGACAGCTGGTCTCAGGTAACCTCCAACCCCACTCTCACGCCTGACACTGGACAGCTGGTCTCAGGTAACCTCCAACCCCACCCTCATCCCTGACACTGGACAGCTGGTCTCAGGTAACCCCACCCTCATCCCTGACACTGGACAGCTGGTCTCAGGTAACCTCCAACCCCACTCTCACGCCTGACACTGGACAGCTGGTCTCAGGTAACCTCCAACCCCACCCTCATCCCTGACACTGGACAGTGGTCTCAGGTAACCTCCAACCCCACTCTCACCCCTGACACCGGACAGCTGGTCTCAGGTAACATCCAACCCCACCCTCATCCCTGACACTGGACAGTGGTCTCAGGTAACCTCCAACCCCCGTCTCATCCCTGACACTGGACAGTGGTCTCAGGTAAC
The DNA here is from genome assembly GCF_057628025.1 of Oncorhynchus mykiss. Lineage (NCBI taxonomy): Eukaryota > Metazoa > Chordata > Actinopteri > Salmoniformes > Salmonidae > Oncorhynchus > Oncorhynchus mykiss. The sequence goes on from NC_143024.1 coordinate 13,262,202, forward strand.
CTCCAACCCCCCTCTCATCCCTGACACTGGACAGCTGGTCTCAGCTATCCTCCAACCCCACCCTCACACTGGACAGCTGGTCTCAGGTAACCTCCAACCCCACTCTCACCCCTGACACTGGACAGCTGGTCTCAGGTAACCTCCAACCCCACCCTCATCCCTGACACTGGACTGCTGGTCTCAGCTATCCTCCAACCCCACCCTCACACTGGACAGCTGGTCTCAGGTAACCTCCAACCCCACTCTCACCCCTGACACTGGACAGCTGGTCTCAGGTAACCTCCAACCCCACCCTCATCCCTGACACTGGACAGCTGGTCTCAGGTAACCTCCAACCCCACCTTCACACTGGACAGCTGGTCTCAGGTAACCTCCAACCGCACTCTCACCCCTGACACTGGACAGCTGGTCTCAGGTAACCTCCAACCCCACCCTCATCCCTGACACTGGACAGCTGGTCTCAGGTAACCTTCAACCCCACCTTCACACTGGACAGCTGGTCTCAGGTAACCTTCAACCCCACCCTCACACTGGACAGCTGGTCTCAGGTAACCTCCAACCCCACCCTCACACTGGACAGCTGGTCTCAGGTAACCTCCAATCCCACCCTCACACTGGACAGCTGGTCTCAGGTAAAGCTGCATTTTTCCCCTGCGCTGGAATGAGTTTTTCACCACACAGACAGCCGACATGCAATTTGTACCAGCACGTCTGTTTTTTATAGGCTATCACTCTCCAATCCACACTGTCTAATCTATCTTGCCCCAGATCTTATATTAATTGAGCTCCCCCTGCGTTGGCAGGTTCCTTCAATATATATATTAGTCCTAGGGTGTCTGCTACCTAATGTTCTAATATGACATGAAGTCCAGCAGCTCCATGTATGCTGGTGAAGCACAGGGAAACATGGTATCTACTAGGAAGTGAAGAGAGCCACAAAAGGAAATAACCTCCTTGAATGTACAGTATCTCTGCTGTGTCAGCCAGGAATGAAGGCCTAGATGTTCTAGTCCATCCAACCGGTCTATTGCAGTCGGCTGGTCGATCTAGAAACCTGTCCAAGTAGATCGCCAAACATTTCTGTATAAAGCCCAACAATAAAGCCTTGCATTCCTATTTTTGTATTACTTTTACAATGTTTGTTTTAGGTGCACTTGATTCAGCTGTCCTGCACGCCGGGTCGTTGAAGTGTTCCCATTTTGTCCCATTTCATGTGTCTGAAGGTACAAACTCCACCTACCTGGCAGGTCCGGATAGCAAATCAAGTGCATCTATAGGCCTACCGCTGGCCAATCAGATATCTCAGATCACTGTGTCACAGCTTCCACGAGCCCACAGTGAAGTTGTTCGTCGACTACTGTGAGATTTCAAAACTACTGCGAGAAACAAACTCATGACTAGAGAGACTGTCAACAAATACAGTGAAGAGATGCTGTTTTTATGAGAGTTCATGTTTAAGATTTTATTCAGCATCGTCAACACTTCTTTTCAACACTTTTATAAAGCCATAAAACACCCTCTACCTATCCACTCGGCTTGTGTCTTTCTAAAATCGAGGAGTATTTCACATTCTCTGGTCATACGAGTAACAACGTTGTTTCCATGGGGAAACCATATTTTTTGTACGGGTCCTTTGCCCTACTCGTGTTACACTGATCATAGAGGACTGGTGGTTTACTATCTTTGATATTATCCAGTCTGTCACTGTATTCTCTCTCCATATCGTAGTGTGGAGCAGTGTTTCACCTTGCATCCTGAGAGGTGTTTTAGCACCTTGGACCAGAAGTGGCACCTGGCTGGGGTGAGCCTGACCTAGGCCCAGCCCTGGATAAAAAACTCTACGTTTGAGAGTATTACCTAGCATTCTGTCTTTCCTCAGTAGGAAATGGCTAATGACATGTGGCATAACATTCTGGTTTGTAGTGTGGGGACGAGACTGTTAACAGTCCCCTCCGGGTGAGGTTTGCAGCTCGGGGTGAGGGCTGCTGCGAATAGTTAGTCTACTATATGAATATACTATTTTCTCTAGACATCCTGTAATTCACTATTATAGATATAGTATGCTGTATTTGTAATTTTATGACCCCCCCCCCACCCCTCTGGCCTTTGAAGATTCAGCCTCGCCACAGGCTGTCACAGTCTACAAGCCAGAGACACTCCCACCAGAGAATTCCACCTTCCTGGAACGCAACTTTGTCTGCAGGTTAAGATGTCTCCTGGACAACTCCACTGGCTTCCTAGTAAGTTCGTGGAGGAAATCTCTGCCATTTCTGGAAATGTAGGGAATTTTAGGGAAGGATTTTTCAACCCTAATCATTTAAAATAATTATTTTAAAAGATTACTTGTGAACAGTGTGTACTAGAGCGCAATGGAAATCAACTCTCATCTCCCGCTGATACTCTTGAGATTGTAATTGCATTATGACAGCCACTGAAGTCACTTTCTTTGAGGATGAGTGGTGTGTCAGGAAGGGGTTAAATATGTGTTGTCCTGAAGTGGGGGAATCAGTGTGAGGCTTCTCCATTTCCCCTTTGAGTTCAGGAAAGGGTGGGGCCAAAGACTGCTTATCCAGACCAGGAAGTTTTCCTACAGATAGCGTTTGCAGCCAAGCTTTGAGAACACAAAAATATTCTCTACTTTTTTGGATTGTTTTTGCATTTCTCTACAGTTTTGTGAATGTCAAGTTATAATCACTGAATAATTAGATTTAGCTGGAATTGGAAATTGTTTTCTTATTACATAAACTCAGTATTGTAGCTTAAATCCAGCACCACCTCAACATCAATATATGTGAAAACGGCATGTTTCCAATGACAACCAATTCATAGACAATTAGGAGGCAATTAGTAGGTAATGCCTCCTCATAATTGGTTAAAATCACATGATGTTTCACCGATGCTGTCATTGGAAACGCTTATCTTCCTCCATATTTTTTACTACAGTACATAGAAAGATGCCATTTTCACATATGTTGATGATGAATAGGAAGTTGAACATTTGTGAAATGTCCCTTTAAGGTGCTACCAGTTGCATGGAGAAAAGTGTACTCAATAAAAAGAGCTCCAGCTCATTGATAATCTTGACGCTCCTTCCAACAGTTTAATGGGATCTTATTTAACCAATGTTCCTGTCTGAATCGACCGTCATCAGGATGGAATAGGGGGCCATTTGGGACACAGCCCTATGTTTAATGGCTATTCTGCGTTCTCCAGGCCCTGAACATCCAGGGGCGTCTAAAGTTCCTCCATGGCCAGAGCGAGAGGACAAAGGAGGGCAAGGCCATCCCGCCTCAGCTGGCTCTGTTCGCCCTGGCCTCTCCCTTGCAGCCCCCCACCATCCTGGAGATCCGCACCAAGAACTTCATCTTCAAGACCAAGCACAAGCTGGACTTCACCCCCATTGCCTGCGACACCAAGTGAGTGACAATAACAGTAGTGGGCCTGTCTAGTGGGCCTGTCTAGGTGGGCCTGTCTAGTGGGCCTGTCTAGTGGGCCGGTCTAGTGGGCCTGTCTAGGTGGGGCTTACTGCTGCTAAGCACCTTCAATACACAGGGAACATGACCACTTCACTACAATATTTTACATTGAATTCAAAGCTTGCCGTCTGAATGGTAAATCATTTTATTGTTCAGCTGCCCGGGTACTGGAGTTGTGTACGAGCTATTGAGCTAAATCTAGTACAATGCATCACGTGTCTTGTGAGATGTATGTTTTAATTGTATGTGGTCCCTGTCAAATAAACCTAATAATTCAAATCATTTATACATTTTAAGAGGAACCATCAGCGCAATCTCATCATATTTGAGATTATAAACTGGGTGGTTCGAGCCCTGAATGCTGATTGGCTGAAAGCCGTGGTATATCAGTATACCACGGGTGTGACGAAACATATATTTTTAATGCTCTAATTACATTGGTAACCACTTTATAATAGCAATAAGGCACATTGGGGTTTTGTGGTATATGGCCAATATACCATGGCTACGGGTTGTATCCAGGCACTCCGCTTTGCGTCGTGCTTAAGAACAGCCCTTAGACGTGGTATATTGGCCACATACCACACCCTCTTGTGCCTTAATGATTAATTATGCTTTTAGATCACAAGTGTGATCTATTCAGAAGTAGGGAGGAGACGTTTTCATTGTGCTTCCTGTGTTTTTCCTGTCCTCCTGTACAGAGGGACGTTGGTGCTGGGTTACACTGAGGCTGAGCTGTGCAACCATGGCTCAGGATACCAGTTCATCCATGCTGCTGACATGCTGCACTGTGCTGAGAACCACATGAGGAGTAAGACTGCTCTCCTGCTGCACACAGTCCTATCATGTAGTGTAGTTCATGGAGACTGACAGACCGAGATCAAAAACGTGCGGTCACATTTCAAACGCACAGTGTACTGCATGTTGAGTAGTTCATACTGCATGTTGAGTTGCACATTCTACATGTTGAGTTGTTCATTCTACATGTTGAGTAGCACATTCTACATGTTGAGTTGCACATTCTACATGTTGAGTTGCACATTCTACATGTTGTTGTTCATTCTACATGTTGAGTAGCACATTCTACATGTTGAGTTGCACATTCTACATGTTGAGTAGTTAATTCTACAGCCAGTGTCCCTGAGGGGACTTTCTGAACAGATTCATTCCTGCAACTTCTAAAAAATTGTGTTTTAAGATATGATAAAACAAGACAAGACCACACTTTATTAATCCCTGAAGCCAATTTTGATTGAAATTAGATTTAGACTTTTAGTGACACGCAGAGGTGTGAACGTTTAAACATTCAAAATTTTATACAAAGTTGGGACCCTTAATGTTATGAAAAATCCTTGTTTTTTTTGCTAAAATCAATGCAGTTAAAATGTTATTTTCAGTTTTATAGCCTAACTAAACGGTATGCTATAAATGCCTGTGGAAAGTTGTGTAATTTTAAATAAAACCTTAGGCTACTTTGGTGAATTTGCGAAACATGCAAGACAAGACATCATTTTTGCCTGCCCCCTCCCCTTCTAGCTGGCTCGTCTGCTCTTTATTAATGATGTGAGTGTGTGTTCAGTCTTCGGTCTGTTGTGTGTAATATATCCTAGCCTATTCATTGGTGATAGGTACGGCTGGGTGATATGGCCAAAATATCATATCAGGCAAAAAACTATTATATTGACGATAATTTATGTTTTTGAATAATAAATGTTCACAATTTTCTTTGAAAAGTGTGACCCTAGGGTGGCAACACATACATTCTAATTTCAATGGGTCTCCATTCTGATTGTTGTATACGGTTCAATTCAACTTCAACCCAAAAAATTATTGAACTGTTGGAATCATGGAAATAGAAGGATTATTTTTATTCTATAGTTGGAATATAATAGTGGCCCATTTGAATTCAGTGTTTGACATGACTACGAATGAAAATGCCAGGGAAGAGTTATTGTGACAGGGTAGGAACTGTTGATAAGTGTTTCCTAGGGGACCCTATAATCTTTGGCTACATTGAATGTTCTCTCTTAGCTACTTCATGTAGCGTACATATTCTTGCTTCGCGTATTCCTCTGATTTAGACAGCATGTTGATTTAGGTCTACACCATCACTGGTATTATCAGGCAGTATAGCGAATTACGTTTGCTCTGACTCAGTACATTTATTAGCTAGCTAGCGATTAGCATTAGCGGCTAACAGGATTTAGGCCCAACTTGCTAAGAAAAGACAACTAGCTGTTTTCAGATGTAAGAAACACAAATCAATAGTGTAATTGTAGAACGCTAGTAAAATTATATTAAGAAGCATGGTGAAAACAGCATCATTTTCATCAACATTGTTGCATGTGCTGCATTTCCCATGCAATGCATGGTGCAGGCCTAGGTCTGTCTGGAAAGCAGCATGGAAAGAGTGGATAGAGATGACTCAAGTAGCGAAGTAAACTATAAAAATGGACGTTACACAAGGTGTACCCATTTAACAAACCAAACATTCAAATACCGTTATAGAAGGTAAAGTAAAAACCCAAACCGGTCCCTGCATCAATGCCCGTGTATCGTCAAATACGGTATAGCGCCCAGCCCTAGTGATAGGCCCTGCTTTGCTGAAGTTACGAAACATTGCAAGCCAAGAAATGGCAAGATACAGCATTCCATTAACGTAAACTCACCCCATTCCGTACAAATGTGCGCAACCGCAACATTCAAACGAGGCTACAAAGAAAACTAATGGGACTGTAGCGACTGTGTTGACGTCAAAATCAGGGATGTGAACTAGGTTTCTATTCAAGCGTTGATCGACATGGTAATGGCTCTACTATTGTTGAAAAAACAGACCCTCGGTTACATCTAGACGTGTCATGTCATAACGTATAGCACTCTTAAAGCTACTATTTCGGTCTTATAGTCTCTCTCCACCAGGTGTAGCACTTCTATCATCCTTTAAAAACAAGAAATGGACAGTGACGGAGGTAAGGGGGGGTACCTAGTCATTTTTTGAGTCTTCACTGCAAGCGATCACATCTCTCAAAAAACGGTTTACTTCTGAACATCACTTTAGCACTGCCCTAAAAACTTGATTCAAATTCGACACAAACCTTAGGTTTAGGTTTTTTTTAAGTTTTTTTTAAAACATTTTAGAGGCGATAAGGTGATAAGTTGATAAAGTGAAAAAAAGCAATTTTCCCACACGACATCGCTCCTTCTCACTATCACGCATTAGTTTCGCTTCCCCACCCTCTATTTTTTAAAAGACCCAACGGGGCTCATTGCCTGCTTGAATTATGCAGAAACGGGCAATGTTTAGGTCATGTAATTGATTCTGTTGGAAAGGGAGAAATTGTGCTTTACAATGGTATTGACATTACAGTTGATCTGGAAGTATTACGTTTTTGGGGCGCTAAAATAAGGGCAATTGTACGGACCAAGGCGATGTACGAGTTTACGTTACGAGATACAGCTTTTGATTACAGATAGATAGGCCTAGTGCGTGTTTCTGACTGTTTGCCTGGTGGCCGACCTGCCTATAATGTGCGCCTCCTCTCTCCCTGCCCTCGCTAGCTCTCTATGAAAGATGCCAGTGTTTGTGTTCTCAGAAGTTTGGCAACTAATAATTCTCCTCCGTTCCAAAAATACTGAATCTTAGGGGTCGATTCTTAGTGCAATCTAATCTTAACACTCAGAAACAGGAGTCGGCAGCGGGAGTCGTTGTGCAAGGAGTCGAGGAATCTATTCTTTTGTAGTCGACTCTCCACCACTACGTCATTGTCGTTAACTTTTGAAAAATGGCTGAGAAAGGCAAGCGACAGCAGCGAAGTCCCGTTAAATGAGAAGTAAATGGCAACTTTGGAATTGAGGTACAGGAATTGTAGTACCGGTGCAATGCTTCAGCATCTGAAAGGGATGCACCGTGAGACCCAAACCGTTGCTGGCAGCTGCATTGTCAATTCACATGAAACGTTATGAATTTTCTGTATCTTTGTTACAGAAACAGCAAGGAGAAAATTCTGTTTAAATGTCAGCTTTTTTTTTTTCACCGTATGCCACATCCCTAGTGACTTTTGGTGATGTTTTTAGTTTATTAGTTAAACTGCATGAATGTGTCCTATACACATTTCTGCTGTGTAACCTGGTCAATGTGTGTGTTTCCATGCCCAGTGATAAAGACCGGAGAGAGTGGGATGACAGTATTCAGGCTGCTGACAAAGCTGACAGGCTGGGTGTGGGTGCAGGCTAACGCCAGACTGGTCTACAAGAACGGACGGCCTCAGTGTATCATCGCATCCCAAAGAGTCCTCACGTACGTCTCAGCACGCACACACACAACCTCATTGTTTAATGTCATTCCATTGGGGCGGCAAGTAGCCTAGTGGTTAAGAGCGTTGGGCCAGTAACCAAAAGGTTGCTGGTTGGAATCCTTAAGTGCAAAGCACTTAACCCTAATTTCTCCTGTAAGTCACTCTGGATAAGAGCGTCTGCTAAATGACTAAAATGTACTTGTTTTTAGTGATGAAGAGGGAGAGGACAACCTAAGGAAGCGGAGCCTCCAGCTGCCTTTCAGTTACACCACTGGGGAGGCTCTTCTCTACAACACCAGCTTCCCCAAGACTCTGCTAACAGGGGACTCCTTAGCAGGCGACACCACCAGCCCTGCAGGAAATATCACCAACAACAACCAGGATGGAACCCTGGACCCTGACTCACTGCTGGGCTCTCTGCTGAAACAGGACAAGTCCATCTACTGCTGCTCCCCTCACACTCAGAACGAGCTCCAACTCCCTCTCCAACTCCAGGAGGAGGTGGCAGGGGTTCCACAGGGGGATTGTGGGGGCATCTTCTCCAGCAGCTGGCATGAGGGCAGCATCCGCTCTCTGTCGGAGAGTGTCCTCTTCAAGCAGGAGCCGTTGGCGGTCGGGGGTGGCGGGGGGATCGACGGCCTCTCATCGGAGGACAGGTAACTGATCACTTAATATGTATCTTATGTGTATCTGTGTGGTTGCTACTGTTTATGTAACCTTGACTGCACTACACATTTCCCAATTGTGACTATAAAGATATTGATTTGATTGACAGAGACAGGGATTTGTGGAGCTTCATGATGAACCTGGGCATCAGTAGGGAGGATTTGGAGCTGTTCCAGCAGGATGAGATGTTCCTTGATGTGGATCTGGACACTGGCCGAGACGACCTCCTTCCTGACCTGACAGACGAGATTCTCTCTTACGTACAGGAGTCTCTGAGGAAGAGGTCGGACTGGGGTCAGACTGTATTCTCTTGCAGGGGGGCTAAGTTAGGGGAACAGGACTATAGCTGCCCTACCACGCTGTTACACCAACCATCTATGGAACAATCACAAACCCCACATCTACATTCTACTACAGTTCTGTTACACCAACCATCAACCTCACGACCACATTCTTCAACAGTGCCTCAGTGTCAGTCACAGATACAGCCACCACAGCTGCCTGTAGTCCATCCCCTATCAGTTCACCACTATCGGCCTCCTCCCCACTACCCACAGCAGCCAATACCGCAGCAGTGTTTACACACACAGCCCCACCCACAGGCAACACAGCAGCAGCAACAGAGCCATCTAAATGGACAGGTATTGCCAAACCAACAGCAGCAGCAGCAGCTGTGTAACAGACTGAAGCACATGCAGGTGACTGGGACGGGTTCAATAACACAAAGACAGAACGACATCACCAAGCAGCAGCAGCAGATTCCTCCATTGTTCAATGTGGAGCAGCCAGGGGGGCTCCAGACTCACCACGGCCACCCCCAGCATGGGCACCTCTGCCTGGGGGAAGCTTCCCTGGGCCTCCCCTACAGGAACCAGCTGAACACTTTGTCTGTTAGCTACTCTTCAGTGCTCTCCTCCTATGTACCCACCACGGGCCTCCAGAGCCAGGGGGTGGACGGAGACCTCATGCCCCAGAATTTTGAGGAGTTGCTGGGCAGCCTGGAGTCCAGTGGTCCCCAAGGGACAGAGGATGGTAGGGGAGCGCTCCAGTGGAGTGTGGTGGAGGCCCTTGGTGTGTTCCAGCAGCAGAGGCACCTCCCTGACGGCCTGGCTCAGTCTCAGGCCACCAGCCAGGGCTGCGCTCAGCATGCCTATCCCCTGGCTATGGGGCTCAGCCAGGTCAATAGAGCAGAGTGGCCATTCACCACACAGGTAAGAAAGGTGACACTAACCTGGGTAGTGTTCATTAGGTGTCAAACAGGTAAAGGGGGTCCTACCTGAACTTGTCTAATAAAAATGCTAATAAATACAAAATTGTGCCCCATGGAACAAGATCAAATGTATTTATAAAGTCCTTTTTTTACATCAGCAGATGTCACAAAGTGCTTATTCAGAAACCCAGCCTTAAACCACAGACAGCAAGCAATGCAGATGTAGCAGCACCGGGACTAGGGCCCTGAACTAATTATGTACAGTGCCTTGCGAAAGTATTCGGCCCCCTTGAACTTTGCGACCTTTTGCCACATTTCAGGTTTCAGGTTTCAACATAAAGATATAAAACTGTATTTTTTTGTGAAGAATCAACAACAAGTGGGACACAATCATGAAGTGGAACGACATTTATTGGATATTTCAAACTTCTTTAACAAATCAAAAACTGAAAAATTGGGCGTGCAAAATTATTCAGCCCCCTTAAGTTAATACTTTGTAGCGCCACCTTTTGCTGCGATTACAGCTGTAAGTCGCTTGGGGTATGTCTCTATCAGTTTTGCACATCGAGAGACTGACATTTTTTCCCATTCCTCCTTGCAAAACAGCTCGAGCTCAGTGAGGTTGAATGGAGAGCATTTGTGAACAGCAGTTTTCAGTTCTTTCCACAGATTCTCGATTGGATTCAGGTCTGGACTTTGACTTGGCCATTCTAACACCTGGATATGTTTATTTTTGAACCATTCCATTGTAGATTTTGCTTTATGTTTTGGATCATTGTCTTGTTGGAAGACAAATCTCCGTCCCAGTCTCAAGTCTTTTGTAGACTCCATCAGGTTTTCTTCCAGAATGGTCCTGTATTTGGCTCCATCCATCTTCCCATCAATTTTAACCATCTTCCCTGTCCCTGCTGAAGAAAAGCAGGCCCAAACCATGATGCTGCCACCACCATGTTTGACAGTGGAGATGGTGTGTTCAGGGTGATGAGCTGTGTTGCTTTTACGCCAAACATAACGTTTTGCATTGTTGCCAAAAAGTTCAATTTTGGTTTCATCTGACCAGAGCACCTTCTTCCACATGTTTGGTGTGTCTCCCAGGTGGCTTGTGGCAAACTTTAAACAACACTTTTTATGGATATCTTTAAGAAATGGCTTTCTTCTTGCCACTCTTCCATAAAGGCCAGATTTGTGCAATATACGACTGATTGTTGTCCTATGGACAGAGTCTCCCACCTCAGCTGTAGCTCTCTGCAGTTCATCCAGAGTGATCATGGGCCTTTTGGCTGCATCCCTGATCAGTCTTCTCCTTGTATGAGCTGAAAGTTTAGAGGGACGGCCAGGTCTTGGTAGATTTGCAGTGGTCTGATACTCCTTCCATTTCAATATTATCGCTTGCACAGTGCTCCTTGGGATGTTTAAAGCTTGGGAAATCTTTTTGTATCCAAATCCGGCTTTAAACTTCTTCACAACAGTATCCCGGACCTGCCTGGTGTGTTCCTTGTTCTTCATGATGCTCTCTGCGCTTTTAACGGACCTCTGAGACTGTCACAGTGCAGGTGCATTTATACGGAGACTTGATTACACACAGGTGGATTGTATTTATCATCATTAGTCATTTAGGTCAACATTGGATCATTCAGAGATCCTCACTGAACTTCTGGAGAGAGTTTGCTGCACTGAAAGTAAAGGGGCTGAATAATTTTGCACGCCCAATTTTTCAGTTTTTGATTTGTTAAAAAAGTTTGAAATATCCAATAAATATCCAATCCACTTCATGATTGTGTCCCACTTGTTGTTGATTCTTCACAAAAAAATACAGTTTTATATCCTTATGTTTGAAGCCTGAAATGTGACAAAAGGTCGCAAAGTTCAAGGGGGCCGAATACTTTCGCAAGGCACTGTAAAATGTTAGACCTATGCGCTTTACTTCCTCTAGCTATGTGCTCATCATATGAACGTTGAATACCAATGGCACATACTTACCTGCGCATCAGATTTACCAAGGGAATGAGACTTTAGAAACAGAAGGTCATTATCATTTGATCATTGAAAGCCAGTGGGTATTTACACATCAAGGCAATTTAGACCAGAAAAGGGAGGCATAGCTAAGTCGGCCATTTTCCTCTGTTCCAGTTCCAGAACGGGAGCCTGAAGAAGGCTGGTCCGGCCCCTGGCCCTGTACCCAACCCTGGGTCCTCCAGAGGGGCTGACCATGGACATGCAGCAGCGGGGCAGCCAATTCACCAGCCGCCTCCTCCCTCTGCTGAGAGCAGGCCCTACCCTGACCTCCCTCTGAGTGGATTTATGTGAGACTGAAGGCCCTCCTCCCTGGAGGCTCCAGAGCCAGACATTCCAAGGCCAGCCAGCTGCCCCCGGTCCCCCGGAGGGAGCAGAGCCCTGACTGACGACAGCACCACACAACAGAGGCTAGAGGGATAAGGATCCTCCTGTCTGGCACCCAGCTGCACATGGCTCCCCTGCGACCACTAAGACTGTTTCCCAAATGGGCCCTTGTCAAAAGTAGTGCACTATATAGGGGATAGGGTACAATTTGGGCTGCTGTCTAAAACAGGAACCAGGGCATGTCTGGGAGTATGGAGGACTTGGACTGGAGGGGTCCCGTGTGGATCATTTTGTTAGAGCTTGGCACTTGCAACGCCGGGGTTGGGGGTTCGATTCCCATTGGGGACCAGTATGAAAATGTATGCACTCACAACTATAAGTCGCTCTGGATCAGAGCATTTGCTAAAATAATCAAATGTAAAAGTGAGATTCACATCCAGAGAGACTGTCTGAACGTCAGACAGCAGGCAGAGGGACAGTCCGAGACAGAGAGATTGTGACAGACAGACGGAGGGAGACCAGAGGAAGTGGATAATCAATAAAATTTATTTATAAAGCCCTTCTTACATCAGCTGATGTCACAAAGTGCTGTACAGAAACCCAGCCTAAAACCCCAAACAGCAAGCAATGCAGGTGTAGAAGCACGGTGGCTAGGAAAAACTCCCTAGAAAGGCCAGAACCTAGGAAGAAACCTAGAGAGGAACCAGGCTATGAGGTGTGGCCAGTCCTCTTCTGGCTGTGCCGGGTGGAGATTATAACAGAACATGGGCAAGATGTTCAAATGTTCTTAGATGACCAGCAGGGTCAGATAATAATGATCACAGTGGTTGTAGAGGGTGAAACAGGTCAGCACCTCAGGAGTAAATGTCAGTTGGCTTTTCATAGCCGACCATTCAGAGTATCTCTACCGCTCCGGCTGACTCTAGAGAGTTGAAAACAGAAGGTCTGGGACAGGTAGTACATCCGGTGAACAGGTCAGGGTTCCATATCCGCAGGCAGAACAGTTGAAACTGGAGCAGCAGCACGGCCAGGTGGACTGGGGACAGCAAGGAGTCATCATACCAGGTAGTGCATAGAAATGTAATGGACTAATGACCTGTTTGAATGTGGACTTACTTTAAAAAGAAAACTCTTGTCAGCCATTTTGTTTGTCCAGAAAAACATCCTGTTGGTGCAGTCATGGTTTACTGGTCAGTGTGTCAGCATGCCAGGTCATGAACCTGATGTAATACTGAACAAGCAGTTCTTCCATTGGTCAATGAGTAAGATGAGATGATGCAGAACTCAAATGTTACCAATCCGAAGAGCCCATAGTCATAAAGTATCTCTGAGTAGGACTGCTGAACTAGGATCAGTGTTTTCTTTTAGATCATAATGAATATGATTATATGGAGAAGGGGGTGGATCTGATCCTAGATCAGCACTCCTACTCTAAGACACTTTATGAATACGGAGCCTTGCTTTTAAGTATATATAAGCCATTGATTGCTTAGAAATAATCAGTTGCATTTAAAAGTGCAGTTGAATGAAACAAACCATAAGCTATTTGAGCTATCTATGAGATGGAGTATCTGTCTACACTGTGCTTCATATTTTTGTACAGAATGCATCGACAATCCTACTAAATCATGAAGTAATATTATGAGCAATTTGATCGCTTTATGGATCCTGTCTATCTGTTCTTCAGCCCACTCACTTGCATTGCAAGACAGGCAAAGTAATGATAATTTATAGATGAGTTAGTAGTCCAAGACCCAATGACATTTTCTACATAGCACTTTATGCCCTATATCGTGCACTACTTTTGACCAGGACCCATAGGGCTGTTGTCAAAGTAGTGAGCTATATTGTGAATAGGGTGCCATCTATAGGGAATAGGGTGCCATCTGGGTCTTTGCCATTGAGTTCAAGTGGCAGATCAATGTGTTTGATCTACATATCTAACTTGAAGAAAATGTATGCACTTATTTATGGCAAAATAACCTATTGCACTCTTAGTGAAAGTAGAAGACTGTTGTATGTAGCACTATAAATAATGTACCTTGTTTAACTGAGCCAATCATGTTCATGTTGCTATGCAGAATAGTGCAGTGGAACATTATACCCCTTGTTGTTTGGAGGTCTGTCACTTCATTGACATAATTCAGTGAAAGTCAGGGTTTATTTAATTTATTTTGTCAAAAGACAAATCAAACTTTGAATATGTTCAAATTCAATCGATGAAAATGTTCAGTTTTGCATTTGTCTGTATTTTGTATGAAATTGTGTACAATTTATGTAATGAGCAATCATGACACTGCAGGAAGAGAAAGTTTACTGTTATTCTGTTCTTTCACACGCTGATAAATGTTGATCAAGTACTGTTGAAGGGTTTTATTTACACTTTATTTACACTATATAGGTAACTAACCTATATAGACCACAACGATGATGGTAACTAACCTATATAGACCACCACGATGATGGTAACTAACCTATATAGATCACCACTATGATGGTAACTAACCTATATACAGTAGATCACCACTATGATGGTAACTAACCTATATACAGTAGACCACCACTATGATGGTAACTAACCTATATAGACCACCACTATGATGGTAACTAACCTATATAGACCACAACGATGATGGTAACTAACCTATATAGATCACCACTATGATGGTAACTAACCTATATACAGTAGATCACCACTATGATGGTAACTAACCTATATAGATCACCACTATGATGGTAACTAACCTATATAGATCACCACTATGATGGTAACTAACCTATATAGATCACTACTATGATGGTAACTAACCTATATAGACCACAACGATGATGGTAACTAACCTATATAGATCACCACTATGATGGTAACTAACCTATATACAGTAGATCACCACTATGATGGTAACTAACCTATATAGATCACCACTATGATGGTAACTAACCTATATAGACCACAACGATGATGGTAACTAACCTATATAGATCACCACAATGATGGTAACTAACCTATATACAGTAGATCACCACTATGATGGTAACTAACCTATATACAGTAGACCACCACTATGATGGTAACTAACCTATATAGACCACCACTATGATGGTAACTAACCTATATAGACCACCACTATGATGGTAACTAACCTATATATATTACCACTATGATGGTAACTAACCTATATAGACAACATCTATGATGGTAACTAACCTATATAGATCACCACTATGATGGTAACTAACCTATATATATTACCACTATGATGGTAACTAACCTATATAGACAACATCTATGATGGTAACTAACCTATATAGATCACCACTATGATGGTAACTAACCTATATAGATCACCACTATGATGGTAACTAACCTATATAGATCACCACTATGATGGTAACTAATCTATATAGATAGCCACTATGATGGTAACTAACCTATATAGACCACCACTATGATGGTAACTAACCTATATAGATCACCACTATGATGGTAACTAACCTATATAGACCACCACTATGATGGTAACTAACCTATATAGATAGCCACTATGATGGTAACTAATCTATATAGACCACCACTATGATGGTAACTAACCTATATAGATCACCACTATGATGGTAACTAACCTATATAGATAGCCACTATGATGGTAACTAACCTATATAGACCACCACTATGATGGTAACTAACCTATATAGATCACCACTATGATGGTAACTAACCTATATAGACCACCACTATGATGGTAACTAACCTATATAGACCACCACTATGATGGTAACTAATCTATATAGATAGCCACTATGATGGTAACTAACCTATATAGACCACCACTATGATGGTAACTAACCTATATAGACCACCACTATGATGGTAACTAACCTATATATATTACCACTATGATGGTAACTAACCTATATAGACCACCACTATGATGGTAACTAACCTATATAGACCACCACTATGATGGTAACTAACCTATATATATTACCACTATGATGGTAACTAACCTATATAGACAACATCTATGATGGTAACTAACCTATATAGATCACCACTATGATGGTAACTAACCTATATAGACAACCTCTATGATGGTAACTAGCCTATATAGATCACCACTATGATGGTAACTAACCTATATAGATCACCACTACTGTGCTCCTCACGGAATGTTTACATCTTGGCTCCTGGAATCTCATGATGATACTTAACATAAGTCAACCAGGGATGTCCCAGTTCTGAGGGTGTTTTCACACTAATACAATATGTGAAGTAGGTAGGCAGAAAGGATAGCCGTTCCACAACTTTCTATCGACTGGTAGTAACAACCTGGTAACCCCAATGGTAATGTGTTATGTCATGTTGAAACACACATGAGGCTTGTTGTCTATGGGAGAATAAAATCTGACATGTTTTATTTGTGGCTAAACTGACATGTCTAATTCAGTTGATTGTTGAGGAATGTGAATCGTCTAGTTTGGTGGCATTCGGTTCTCACAGTTTTTTTCTGTGAAAATCTGTAGATACAGAAAAGTATTGGTTTTTGTAGACCAACATTGTATATATTTTATTTTAGACTAGCTGAGTGTATTTTTCTCATTTTAGACAGATATAATAGGTCTTAGTATTGTCTTGTAATTTCCTGGGTTGATGAAATGTGGTATAACACCGCCCCCTGCTGTCTACTCTCCCTGAAACAACGACAGCACCAGAGCCATGAGAGAATGTGCAATATTTAGGTCTAAATTCCACATCAGGTTGACAGAGTGAGGCATCTCTTTCCAGACAGGGGAACAACTGCAAATTTCTTTCCCCCAAAAATATTCTAAAATGCCAAGCTATCAATGACAGGGATTTTGGCCATGCTAGGAATGTGACATGTTCATTGGAATCATTGGAGTCAGGATGGATTTGGTTTGTGGGAACTGGTCTATTGTGCTCCACACACTGCCTGTCTTGTGTCCAAGCCTCTGGCGCTGTGCCACACTGGTGCCCCGCTAGTCCTGTCTGGCTCTAAGCCACAATGGCATTCCATTCCCGGCCAGTTCTGTCTGGCTCTAAGCCACAATGGCATTCCATTCCTTGCCAGTTCTGTCTGGCTCTAAGCCACGCTGGCATTCCATTCCCGGCCAGTCCTGTCGGATCTGTTTCCACTGTCCACCCAGAGGAGATTATTGTCCTGCATCATCAGCTGTTGTGGCTAACATTCCATGTCAGGAGACTTTCACACTCCTCTATGCTCATGATGATCTGTTAACTTAAATATGACCTTTTCACTCTCTCAAGAGTGCTAATGAATCCTTGACAGAAAAATGATTGATACAAAAATGTCCCATATTCCTTAACATTGAAGCAATATTAGAATAGTTGAAGTAACTCATGATAGCATGAATAGTATTATAATACAGTTACCACGCTCAACTGTACCACGCTCAACTGTAACTGTATCAACCAGCCATTACAAAAAAAGTGGTATTGGAGGGCCCTTTTCCTCTGGTCTAAAAAAATATCCCAATTTCCCAGGGCAGTGATTGGGGACATTGCCCTGTGTAGGGTGCTGTCTTTTGGATGGGACGTTAAACTGGTGTCCTGACTCTGTGGTCACTAAAGATCCCATGGTACTTATTGTTAGAGTAGGGGTGTTAACCCTGGTGTCCTGGCTAAATTCCCAATCTGGCCCACAATCCATCACGGTCACCTAATCATCTCTGGCTTCCAATTGGCTCATTCATCCCCCTTACCTCTCCCCTGTAACTATTCCTCAGGTCGTTGCTGTAAGTGAGAATGTGTTTTCAGTCAACTGACCTGGTAAAATAAGAGTTAAATAACCGCACAGCAAATACAGACATATTGTGAACCAAACAGCCATTCTGTTGATGAGACTTTTTTATTTATTTAACCTTTACGACCCTGGGCCAATTGTGCGCCGCCCTTTGGGACTCCAAATCACGACCGATTATGATACAGCCTGTATAGTTGTCCCATTGGGTGGCCATTACATCACAGATCAAGTCTAGCCTCTTCCTTCCACAGTTGAGCTATGAGCAGCCAGGTCAGGATGTGGTGTCAACTCTCATCTATCTGGGGAGACTGAAAACTGAACACACTCATTATCACTCTCTGGTGAATGTCCTACTGTTCTAGTAGTAGGCAGACAGAGAGAATGAGAGAGAGAGAGAGAGAGAGAATGAGAGAAAAAGACAGAGCTCCTTGTGGGTTATGCTCACCAGTTATGCCTGGCAGTCTCACATTTCAAGGAAAGGAGAGAAAGAGAGGGGAGAGAGGAAAGGTGGTGGGTATGGCAGCCATGGTGTGCAGTTCCACCACTGAATTGATGGTTTTGGGTGGGTTGGTCCCTTTTAGCCAGAGGTAATCCTCCAGGATCTGTCCCTAAGCCCCCCTAAGGCCCTAGAAACCCCAGCTGGAATGCACTCTCACGGGGGACAGCTGGATGGGAGGGAGGGGAGAGTGGAGGGATGGGGGTTCCCACAAATTGAATTAAGAGAGGAGCAGAAAGGAGGGTGAGAGGGAGAAGGGGAGTAAACACAGGGAGATGGAGAAAACAGATGCCCTTCGCTCTCACATGCCTCACCCTGATCTTAACCCCCTTTCTCCTGAACAGCAGCCTAACCCCCTCCCCCTTCCACCCCATCCCTGGACTCTGTAATGTGTGTACACTGACCTGTAGCACCTGTGCTCTACCCTCTCTCCCCTGACTACTGAGGAAGCCCAGGCCAGCTTGTATATTCTGCTAATGCAGGGATCTATGGCACTAGGACCTGATGCGTGATGTTGATCTGATGATTGGGCTACTCAGTCCAGGTGTGGTTGTATCCTGTGCTGCAGTGGGCCACAGTGGCGTGTGTGTGTCTGTGTGTGTGTTAGTGATGTGCGGGTTGACTAATAACCTGCAGTTACCGAGGTTATATCCGCATGGTGGGCGTGTTTCGGGTGATCATGAGAGATTGTGTGGATGAAAGGCAGTTTGGTGGGGGGTGAATTGAATAAAGAGAAAACAATACCTTAAGAAATGCATGTATAATTTTTGTGAAATATGTATCTCTAGGCTACATTGAGGTTTTTCTGTAATTATTTTATCAGTGGCATTAGTGCATACACCTAATCTTTATGGCCCTTTTTGGGAAAGGGGTCGATACACAGAAGGAAAAAGGACAATGTCAGAGTTGAATTCAATAAGAGAAAAGCTGTAAAATGGAGAGTTGAAAGTAAAGACAATGAAGGGCCAGAAACGTCATGTTTAGGAAAGATTTGGTGAAGTGGTGAAAGAGGATGATAGCAGTGCCGGATGTGTTGTGTGTGATGATTGTGAGGTGCTATGAATTCAACAGTCACAAGACAGTGACTTAAATTGGCCTGTGGCACGTCAAGGGAACTGAATCCTACTGTTCAGATGGGTTAAATAGATACTGATATCTGGACACTGACTGTCGGTCTATAACCTCTCACATAGCCTTAATATTAACTCCTGTAGAATCAAGCATTTCTTACAGTTTAATGACAGGACTACACCGAATATAGGCTACATTTTTACTCAGGAACAGGAGTGGAGAAATGTTGATCTTGAGCCAATGTGAATGTGCAGATAGCGCCTCTATGAATGTGCAGATACCGCCTCTACAGACAGTATCTATATTTATCAGCGTCATAAAAGCCGATAGTATTTCAACCACATAAAATGTGCATCCAAGCCGAACTGAAATGTTATTAGAAATATGTTGGGTTGTTTTCACAGCTTTATATTTCCTTACAACCGGTCAAACTTTTCCCTTTATTTTTTGTTAATGGACTTTCTCCCCGGTCCCTAGACGTATTTTCTCCATGAAAGAAGCAGAGATCACAGAGAAAACTTTACCAATGTCAACTAGATTGAATCATTCATTCTATCAATGCATGACATTGTTCTGGTGAGCAAGGTTAGTCTTCTAGGGCAACGTATAATGACAGAAGAGAGGCTGCATGTATCTAATTACAGACAAGTTGACTAACAAATAGCCTACCAAAATGTTGAAAATTCTAAGCAGAAACATATCTAAATCAAGCAATAAAAATCCTGCAAAAATCGTTCTGCCGTCTCTGACTACAGCACATTTTCTTTATTAGCGGGTCTGGCGCTGGATTTTCACTTCATCACATTATAGTCGGGCGGTCGCTAATAGTTATTAGCAACTGCAGATGGTTGCAGGTGAGAAAACTGCTGACCCGTGCAGTGCTAGTGTGTGTGTGTGAGTGTGTGTGAGTGTGAGAGATTCTGCATTTAAGCATTGGTCCTCTGTCTCAGGCTGTCAGAATGAGGAATAGCAAACAGCTGGCCAGTGGAGAGGAGAACCTCAGATGAAAGAGTTGTCACCCACCAGGTCACTCAGCTGTTACTGCTGCTGCTGCATGGTGAGGAGGAGGAGTAAGAGAGGAGAGGAGGAGAGGAGGAGGAGGAGAGGAAGAGAGGAGAGGAGGAGGAGAGGAAGAGGAAGAGGAGAGGAGGGGAGTAGGAGGTATGGGATGAGGAGGAGGGGAGCAAGAGGAGTAGGAGGAGGAAAGGAGGAGGAGGAGGGGAGTAGGGGGGGAGAGCAGGAGGAGGGTAAGCAGGAGGGGAGAAGGGGGAGGAGAGGAGGAGGGGAGTAGGGGGAGGAGTGGAGTAGGGGGAGGAGAGGAGGAGGAGGGGAGTATGGGGAGGAGCGGAGGAGGAGGGGAGTAAGGGGAGGAGTGGAGGAGGAGAGGAGGGTAAGCAGGAGGAGGGGAGCAGGCGGAGGAGGAGTAGGAGGAGGGGAGCAGGAGGAGGAGAGGAGGAGGAGGGGAGTAGGGGGAGGAGTGGAGGAGGAGGGGACCAGGAGGAGGAGATGAGGAGGAGGAGTAGGGGGAGGAGAGGAGGAGGAGGGGGAGGGGAGTAGGGGGAGGAGAAGAGGAGGAGGGGAGTAGGGGGAGGAGAGGAGGAGGAGGGGAGTAGGGGAGGAGGAGTGGAGTAGGGGGAGGAGTGGAGGAGGAGGGGAGCAGGAGGAGAAGAGGAGGGTAAGCAGGAGGAGGGGAGCAGGTGGAGGAGGAGTAGGAGGAGGGGAGCAGGAGGAGGAGAGGAGTAGGAGGGGAGTAGGAGGAGGAGATGAGGAGGAGGGGAGCAGGAGGGGAGGAGGCTAAGCAGGAGGAGGAGGGGGAGGAGGAGGAGGGGAGCAGGAGGAGGAGGGGTGCAGGAGGAAGAGGAGGGGAGCAGGAGGAGGAGGGGATCAGGAGAGGGGAGCAGGAAGATGAGAGGAGGGTGAGGAGGGGAGCAGGCGGAGGAGGCGTAGGAGGAGGGGAGTAGGAGGAGGAGATGAGGAGGAGGGGAGCAGGAGGGGAGGAGGCTAAGCAGGAGGAGGGGAGCAGGCGGAGGAGGAGGAGAAGGAGGGGGAGGAGGAGGAGAGGAGGAGGAGGGGAGCAGGAGGAGGAGGGGTGCAGGAGGAAGAGGAGGGGAGCAGGAGGAGGAGGGAAGCAGGAGGAAGAGGGGAAGAACAAAAACAAAAACAAGAACAAGAACAAGAAGAACAGGAACTGCATCAGCTCACCAGTCATTTCCCATCGCTACAGGGGTGTAATGGTTATGGGCCACAAGGCCTTTCTGCATAATCAAGACTGATAATGTCTTGCCATGGCTGCTACTGGTGCTTCAGGTAGTCACTGGAGACATGCTAGTGTGGTCTTGGAACGTCTTACATTCTCCTCTTTAGTTTTGGGTCTTCAGCCAGTCACTCAGCAGAGGGAATTGAATGGACAGCTCTGTAGTCACCATCCACCCTGGACATCCAAATCATTGGCCCCTACAGAACACTACTTTTATGTCAGAAAAACATTGTTTCAATATGCATTGTTGAAAAACAACTTTCACACTGACTGACTGAAAATGCATTTGTCCACCGGCAGCCCATGCCCAAAACAATGAACCAAAGAGAGACAGTGAAGAATGCCTTTGAAGTGACAAATAAAAATGTGAGGCCCTGGACAGCTGTGGATTTATGACGATGACAAATCTGCATATAATCTGCCCTAATCGTGCATGCCTTTGCTCCTGGTTAAGATAAAAGCATCTCTCTTCTCCCTACATTCCCAGCAATGACCGGTGATGTCACCAGAGGAGTGGGAAAGTGTCAGGTCTGAGGGCCCACAGCTTCTGGTTCACTGACTGGCTTTGAAGTGAGCAACCGGCTGCTGTGACACACCGTGACACACCGTGACACACCGTGACATAACCCACCCTACCCCATACTTCGATGGGGAACAAGAGAAGACCCTGGTTGTGTACCAAATGGGCCCCTATTTCATATATAGGGCACTACTTTTGACCAGGGCCCACATACACTAATTTCACCCCTCAGGGCTCTGGTCAAAAGTAGTTGAGTACATAGGGAATAGGGTGCCATTTGGGACGTAGACCCTCACCATTGATACCTGTCCCTAAACACATTAGAGGAGGGCAAACACATCCACATAAGCTATTGCATGACTTCATGATGTTTACTGGACAATATAAATGTATGATCTGTGATTTGAAGCACACACCTACCACTTCAGTTATATGTGTAGTACATCACTCATAAATATGTAGAGGTATCCCTAGTGCAGAATGGGCTACAGTAGAGTATCATAAATATGTAGGGGTATCCCTAGTGCAGAATGGGCTACAGTAGAGTATCATAAATATGTAGGGGTATCCCTAGTGCAGAATGGGCTACAGTAGAGAATCATAAATATGTAGGGGTATCCCTAGTGCAGAATGGGCTACAGTAGAGAATCATAAATATGTAGGGGTATCCCTAGTGCAGAATGGGCAACCTCAGAGAATCATAAATATGTAGCGGTATCCCTAGTGCAGAATGGGCTACAGTAGAGAACCATAAATATGTAGGGGTATCCCTAGTGCAGCATGGGCTACAGTAGAGAATCATAAATATGTAGGGGTATCCCTAGTGCAGAATGGGCTACAGTAGAGAATCATAAATATGTAGGGGTATCCCTAGTGCAGAATGGGCTACCTCAGAGAATCATAAGTATGTAGGGGTATCCCTAGTGCAGAATGGGCTACCTCAGAGTATCATAAATATGTAGGGGTATCCCTAGTGCAGAATGGGCTACCTCAGAGAATCATAAATATGTAGGGGTATCCCTAGTGCAGAATGGGCTACAGTAGAGAATCATAAATATGTAGGGGTATCCCTAGTGCAGAATGGGCTACAGTAGAGAATCATAAATATGTAGGGGTATCCCTAGTGCAGAATGGGCTACAGTAGAGAATCATAAATATGTAGGGGTATCCCTAGTGCAGAATGGGCTACAGTAGAGGATCATAAATATGTAGGGGTATCCCTAGTGCAGAATGGGCTACAGTAGAGAATCATAAATATGTAGGGGTATCCCTAGTGCAGAATGGGCTACAGTAAAGAATCATAAATATGTAGGGGTATCCCTAGTGCAGAATGGGCTACAGTAGAGAATCATAAATATGTAGGGGTATCCCTAGTGCAGAATGGGCTACAGTAGAGGATCATAAATATGTAGAGGTATCCCTAGTGCAGAATGGGCTACAGTAGAGAATCATAAATATGTAGGGGTATCCCTAGTGCAGAATGGGCTACCTCAGAGAATCATAAATATGTAGGGGTATCCCTAGTGCAGAATGGGCTACAGTAGAGAATCATAAATATGTAGGGGTATCCCTAGTGCAGAATGGGCTACAGTAGAGAATAATAAATATGTAGGGGTATCCCTAGTGCAGAATGGGCAACCTCAGAGAATCATAAGTATGTAGGGGTATCCCTAGTGCAGAATGGGCTACAGTAAAGAATCATAAATATGTAGGGGTATCCCTAGTGCAGAATGGGCTACAGTAGAGAATCATAAATATGTAGGGGTATCCCTAGTGCAGAATGGGCAACCTCAGAGAATCATAAATATGTAGGGGTATCCCTAGTGCAGAATGGGCTACAGTAGAGAATCATAAATATGTAGGGGTATCCCTAGTGCAGAATGGGCTACAGTAGAGAATCATAAATATGTAGGGGTATCCCTAGTGCAGAATGGGCAACCTCAGAGAATCATAAATATGTAGGGGTATCCCTAGTGCAGAATGGGCTACAGTAGAGAATCATAAATATGTAGGGGTATCCCTAGTGCAGAATGGGCTACAGTAGAGAATCATAAATATGTAGGGGTATCCCTAGTGCAGAATGGGCTACAGTAGAGAATCATAAATATGTAGGGGTATCCCTAGTGCAGAATGGGCTACAGTAGAGAATCATAAATATGTAGGGGTATCCCTAGTGCAGAATGGGCTACAGTAGAGAATCATAAATATGTAGGGGTATCCCTAGTGCAGAATGGGCTACAGTAGAGAATCATAAATATGTAGGGGTATCCCTAGTGCAGAATGGGCTACAGTAGAGAATCATAAATATGTAGGGGTATCCCTAGTGCAGAATGGGCTACAGTAGAGAATCATAAATATGTAGGGGTATCCCTAGTGCAGAATGGGCTACAGTAGAGGATCATAAATATGTAGAGGTATCCCTAGTGCAGAATGGGCTACAGTAGAGGATCATAAATATGTAGGGGTATCCCTAGTGCAGAATGTGCTACAGTAGAGGATCATAAATATGTAGGGGTATCCCTAGTGCAGAATGGGCTACAGTAGAGGATCATAAATATGTAGGGGTATCCCTAGTGCAGAATGGGCTACAGTAGAGAATCATAAATATGTAGGGGTATCCCTAGTGCAGAATGGGCTACAGTAGAGGATCATAAGTATGTAGGGGTATCCCTAGTGCAGAATGGGCTACAGTAGAGAATCATAAATATGTCACTAGTGCAGCATAGGCTTAGCTGGTGGTGATAGATTATTGGTTGGTAGATAGCCACAACTGTTGGAAGTGGTACAGACGTGCTATAAGACAGTTGTTGGACCTCCATGCAACTTCGGACGTAGGCAGCAGGGGAAGCTGTTTCCTAGAAGGTGAAGAGTGAACACCAGTGTTTTATCTGCTCCTTCCTGCTGCACCCAGCTGCAGCTAGACAGACAGCAACACTGTTTATTTGTTCAAGTGCTTCTCTGTGTAACCCTTCCTTCCTCACATAACGATATAAAGATATAGGTTGCATATTTTTGTGGTCAAAATTAGGCAAACAGTATTACTGAAATCTTCAGGTACACTTTAGGTACACTCCCATGACGATTCTGACAAATACCTCAACACATTGGTTGTGTACCAAATGACACCCCTATTCCATACAAAGTGCACTACTTTTGACCAGAGCTCTATGGGAAAAAGGGTGCCATTTAGGAGACAGGCAGTATTACTGAAATCCTCAGGTAAGTTTTTGTCCTGACACTCCCATGACAATTGATTCTGACAAATACCTCACATACTTTACACTACAGCCATAAATCATATAAATCCTCAGTAAATCAGAGTTCATCCCTCATCGTGGCTCCCCTCCTCTAACAGGGGAGCAACCTGGTCTCAGAGTACTTCGTATTATTATGTACGTAAATCTGAGACACTTCATTTAGTATGCTATACTTTGTTTGGTATGGTAGCATAAGACAGAAAAAACAAAAGGATGGTGGTTGGATGGGCTTTTAAGGCGAATGTCTAGCAACCGAAAGGTTGCAAGTTCAAATCTCATCACAGACAACTTTAGCATTTTACCTAAGTAGCAACCTTTCAACTACTTCCTACGTTTGAGCTACTTTGCAACTACTTATAGACGGTCACGTTAAATTTCCACCCAACCACCCTCCTTCCGTTTTTTTTGTCTTAAGTAACATCTGTCTTATGTAACCATACTAAACATAACATATCATACTAAATGGAGTGTTTTTTTAATATATTTTTTATTTAACCTTTATTTAACCAGGTAGGCTAGTTGAGAACAAGTTCTCATTTACAATTACGACCTGGCCAAGATAAAGCAAGGCAGTGTGACACAAACAACAACACAGAGTTACACATGGAATAAACAAGCGTACAGTCAATAATAACACAATAGAAAAAAATAAAGTCTATATGCAATGTGTGCAAATGGCGTGAGGAGGTAAGGCAATAAATAGGCCATAGAGCAGCAAAGTAATTACAATTTAGCAAATTAACACTGGAGTGATAGATGTGCAGATGATGTGCAAGTAGAAATACTGGTGTGCAAAATTGCAGAAAAGTAAATAAAAACAATATGGGGATGATGTAGGTAGATTGGATGGGCTATTTACAGATGGGCTATGTGTAGCAGCAGCGATTGGTTAGCTGCTCAGATAGCTGATGTTTAAAGATAGTGAGGGAGATATAAGTCTTCAACTTCAGTGATTTTTGCAATTCGTTCCAGTCATTGGCAGCAGAGAACTGGAACGAAAGGCGACCAAAGGAGGTGTTGGCTTTGGGGATGACCAGTGAGATATACCTGCTGGAGGGCGTGCTACGGGTGGGTGTTGTTATCGTGACCAGTGAGCTGAGATAAGGCGGAGCTTTACCTAGCATAGACTTATAGATGACCTAGAGCCAGTGGGTCTGGCCACGAATATGTAGCGAGGGCCAGTCGACGAGAGGCCACAGGTCGCAGTGGTGGTGGTATATGGGGCTTTGATGACAAAACGGATGGCACTGTGATAGACTGCATCCAGTTTGCTGAGGAGAGAGTTTGGGGCTATTTTGTAAATGACATCGCTGAAGTCAAGGATCGGTAGGATCGTCAGTTTTATGAGGGTATGTTTGGCGGCGTGAGTGAAGGAGGCTTTGTTGCGAATTAGGAAGCCGATTTTAGATTTAATTTTGGATTGGAGATGTTTAATATGAGTCTGGAAGGAGAGTTTACAGTCTAGCCAGATACCTAAGCATTTGTAGTTGTCCACACATTGTCAGAACCATCCAGAGTAGTGATGCTAGTCGGGCGAACGGGTGCGGGCAGCAGAGAAGGTACGGTGGGATTCGAAATGGCCAGTGATCTGTTTGTTAACTTGGCTTTCGAAGACTTTAGAAAGGCAGGGCAGGATGGATATAGGTCTATAACAATTTGGGTCTAGAGTGTCACCCCCTTTGAAGATGGGGATGACCGCGGCAGCTTTCCAATCTTTAGGGATCTCGGACGATACGAAAGAGAGGTTGAACAGGCTGGTAATAGGGCTTGCAACAGTGGCGGCAGATAGTTTTAGAAAGAGAGGGTCCAGATTGTCTCGCACAGCTGATTTGTTCGAGTCCAGGTTTTGCAGCTCTTTCAGAAGAACTGCTATATGGATTTGGGTGAAGGAGAAGCTGGGGTGGCTTGGGCAAGTAGCTGCGGGGGGTGTGGAGCTTTTGGCCGATGTAGGGGTAGCCAGGAGGAAAGCATGGCCAGCCGTAGAAAAATGCTTATTGAAATTCTCGATTATCGTGGATTTATCGGTGGTAACATTGTTACCTAGCCTCAGTGCAGTGGGCAGCTGGGAGGAGGTGCTCTTATTCTCCATGGACTTTACAGTGTCCCAAAAGTTTTTGGAGCAACAGGATGCAAACTTCTGTTTGAAAAAAGCTAGCCTTGGATTTTCATACAGAATAATACGAAGTGCTTGTGGAGCACGTTAGCTAACCCTTCCCCTAACCCTTACCTCAAACCTTTTAGCTAACCTTTCCCCTAACCCTAACCATAACATTAACCCTTTAACCTAACTCCTAAACTTAACCCTAACCCCAACCCCAACCGCTAGACTAGCTAATGTTAGCGAGCTCGGTAACGTTAGCCACCTAGCTAGAATTCGTAACATATCATGCAGTTACAAATCTATAACACATTGTACATTTTGCAAATTCGTAACATATAATACTAATTGTAATTGGTACCATATCATACGAAATGAGTGATGGAAAGCCACAAATGAATTCATACCATACGAAACATAACATATCATCCTACAGAATAATACGATATGCTCTGAGACCAGGTTGCCACAAGACACCCAGGGGAGAAAGTTCTCTTCAGTGGCCCTGAGGACAACCACCCCCGCCACCCATACACATATACAGACCACAGCTTCCCGCCCACCACAGTGGACCCCAGACACCTCAGACAGCCCAAACCAACAGAACATAAGCAGCCTGCTCTGCAGCATACTCACTGCACTTTCTCACAAAGACAAACTTCAATATAAACCCTATCACTCATTAATAACATTCCTTTGTGACATGCAATCTATTGTAATAGCAGTACAAAGTAAAAACACAATCACAAGGTAGTCTAGTATTATTTAAATGTATGTAGGGTAATCTGTTATCAAGATATTCACTGGCACCTGTAACAAGGCATGCTTTTTAAGACTAGTTCTTCTTTATCCAGTGCAATCGTGTAGAGGTTGAAATATAACATCACTTTATATCCACATGTATTTATAAACACCGTTGCTATGTCTACAATCCCTCAATACCACATAGGCTACAATTTTGATTGTACCGCTCCTGCTCTCCCCTCGTAGTTATTTTTAGCCCATTCGTCATACCGCTTTTAGACGCATTTCTATTCGCTTCAATTTTAAAACACGGCGCTCGCCTGACCCGAAGCCCTCTATCTGCCTTCGAGCAGGGTACTAAATTCACTTTACCGTTGCCAAATTGATCCAACCGAGTTTCTTCTCAACTCAACGTGGTTTTGTTGTACAGAAGGTAAGATAGCTAGTGTCAAATCCTTGCAATGAGATACAATAGTGCACCAGGTCGGTACAGTAGCAAACATGATCATGTTTTTAGTAGAGAATTTACTCATTTGAATCGGAATGTATTACTGTTATTTAGCCTATTACTGTCAACTCTAGCTTGGTCTGAACTTAATTGTATTTTATCACAGTTCAAAAGTGACTTCCATGTTTTCATTCATAGCCCACCTGTATCTTGCCACTTGCTTTTTTATGTAAGAGGCTGTTTATTACATGATACAAAATGTTTTACTTAATAATAACCTAACTGAATTCATATTGCACATACTTCACATTAATCTGCATGAGCATAAACTACCCGATATTGTCCCCCTTAATTGTTTTACGCCGGTAGACAGATAAAATGCCATGCGCATTGATTCTGTCTCCAAGCAGTACCACAGCCAGACTATAAATAGACCAATGCCCACATGTATGATCTCACCACCAGACGTGACTGAAGTAACAATGAGTTAGCTGCCTGCAACAGTATCATCTCTGCTATTATCTCCACAGATAGATAGACATGGTGTTAAGCGGCTGACTTAAAAAGTGGTTGTTTAAATGCATTTACATAAGGTTTATATGGCCGGCTATGTTAGTAGAGGCTGCTGAGGGGTGGAATGGCATTAAATCCTTGGAAACTATGTGTTTGATGTATTTGATACCATTCCACTACCATTCTGCCCCAGTCATTACCACAAGCCTTTCCTCCCCAATTAAGGTGCCACCCACCTCATGTGGTGAGTGTGTGTGTGTGTGTGTACGTGTGTGTATGTGTATATGTGTGTGTGTGTGTACGTGTGTGTGTGTGTGTGTGTGTGTGTGTGTGTGTGTGTGTGTGTGTGTGTGTGTGTGTGTGTGTGTGTGTGTGTGTGTGTGTGTGTGGCTTTACAATACACGCTATCAGTATATTAGTATTATCCCTTATCTAGATTGTTCACCTGTTGGTTACAGGGATGGTCCATTCTCATCAGCATCATAATATCTGTGGATCTCTTGTTCTACAGTCAACTTCTCTAGTCAAACAGCCAAAGAGCAAAGACAGGACAACAGCACAGAAGAAAAAATCAGCACAGTTATAAACCCACCACGGTCATCCTGGCTGATCGCCTACGAGCGTTACGTCTCACAGACAACCATACGACCAACAGATCCAGCTAGTGGTAAGTGACCCCCCCCCCCCCCCCATTCCCCCTACACAATAAAACATATCTTAAGATACAAAAACAGGATGTCAACATTGATTCCTTGCAATTTTAAAATAGTTTTTCAGATTTGACTCTAAATCCAAGAGTGGACAGCTCAATTAAATATCAATCAGCATTGGCTGTAGGGATGTTGTGATATTGGTGAAAATGCATATTTGACTGTCTTGTTGACCCCAGTGTTTGAGTTGCCAAGTTTCCTATGGTAACTTATTGCAGACATGCTGCTAGATGGCTTTGATTCAATTTTTGAGTACATTTCAGGTTTTATGAAGCTATTGTATCTGCCAATGTTCTGTCTCGAGGTGTCAGATGTTGACAAAAGCCAACTATTATTTCGGCGTGGTAATGAGAACACACAGGAAGTGGGGGCTTGCCAGTATTCACTTGACATTTTCAACTGTGACAAGAACAAAATGCTCATGTGTTTTGATACGAAAGCCCTTCTCAGACCACGTGCAAACGACCCTTCAGTCTTTTCTCCACCTCAGAATGTTGATGGTATTTTTACATCAGACTTTTTCTTGGCAGTGCGAGGGCTCACAGATGTCCACTCTGTGCTGTTCAGATGGCTTGAGGGGGCAGGTACCATCTGAGCTGTGTCATGGATGGACCGAGTCATTTTAACAGCTCCATGCACTTACAGTAGGTTTGACACAGTGCATCCTGATTGGCACCCTTTTCCCTATATAGTGCACTGCATTTGACAGAGCTAATATAATAGGATGCCATTTGGGATGCAGCCTCAGTTTCATGGTACCAAAATGTTGCTTAGATTAAAACATTTTTTGGGATTAAATACAGAGGGACGAAACACGTTGATTTGACAGGTATTGTTAGTCACTTGTAGATTATGATAATGTACGTCCGTAGAGGTGTGGCCATATTACTAAGCACATTGGCAAGTCAGATCCAATGAGGCACAGCACAGTACGTGCTGCTAGTCAACACACACTGACAATACATTCATGTCTAGTTGGATATTTAACTTGTCGGTCCAATTCTGCGATAACACTGTGAATGCAAAGTGAATGTAATGTAATGTGTTTACTGAGTTTGATGATAATTGTTTATTGTTTTGACACATTGTACACAGGAAAGAATAATGCCTGTGAATGTGTTCATTCAACCAGTTAGAACAGCACTTGTTGAACATGGGCCCTGGTAAAAAAAAGTAGTGCACTGTCGAGTGCATAGAGTGCCATTTAGGACGTAGATATTGTTTCAAATGGGACTTGTTACAGTAAAGAGAAGTGTGTATTGCCTTGTAGTTTAGAGGGAATTGAAACTAAAGGCCTGTTGTTGAATGGCTTGGTCATCATAGTTTCTGTTCCACAAACACTCCTTTGATATAGTAGATGTCTCCATAGCAGGTTTGATTTGATGCCTTGTTAAACAGTGTGTCTGGCTGTGTTTTCCCTCACATCTTACTGAAACCTGACCTGTAATGTAGTGAGGGACATGTAAGGGAACTGAAAGAAGAAATGCTGAACATTTTGTTCTTTTTATTATTCTCCTATTGATATGAAATGGCCTTTGGGAGCCCCCTTGTTGGCCTTTTCACCAGACTAATGACAGTTTTAAAGTGATGTGAGAGTGTAGGGTTTGAGAGTACTGAGGTTCACAACAGTGATGTGTCCAAAATGGCACCCTATTCCCCCCAGGGCTCTTGTCAAAAGTAGTTGCACTATATAGGGAATAGGGTGCCATTTGGGATGGAGGAAGAGGAAGTATGTATGATGACGCTGGTCAGAGGAATGATATACAGCACAGTAGTCAACAGTCATGTGCTTTATAACATGACTGTGTGAAAAATAACATTACTAATCGAAAAATGGGAAAATTGGGAGCAAAAAAAACAGATCATATTTTGCTATGTAATTATTGCCCGTATGCGAACCGAAATGAGAAGCTCTGACGTTAGTCATATTTCACACATTGAATTTCACACATTGAAAATGTGTGCCGTCAATTTAACCAGCATTTTCACCAACAGTAATCAGTTTTAACTTGACAAATTGAAATGCATCATAGAATCAGTTTCAACAACATAAAGCAGTTAACCTTATTACTGTAAGTTTCATACGTACAGTAGATATATAGGCAGTAACAATATAAATATGGCCATTTTTGACTAATAGAATGTGTTTATGGTCAATCAATATCCTACTATACATCAGACAGTTACTATACATCAGAGAGTTACTATACATCATACAGTACAGTTACTATACATCAGACAGTTACTATACATCAGACAGTACAGTTACTGTACATCAGACAGTTAATATACATCATACAGTTACTATACATCAGACAGTTACTATACATCAGACAGTACAGTTACTATACATCAGACAGTTACTATACATCAGACAGTTACTATACATCATACAGTTACTATACATCATACAGTTACTATACATCAGACAGTTACTATACATCAGACAGTACAGTTACTATACATCAGACAGTTACTATACATCATACAGTTACTATACATCAGACAGTTACTATACATCATACAGTTACTATACATCAGACAGTTACTATACATCATACAGTTACTATACATCAGACAGTTACTATACATCATACAGTTACTATACATCAGACAGTTACTATACATCAGACAGTACAGTTACTATACATCAGACAGTTACTATACATCATACAGTTACTATACATCAGACAGTTACTGTACATCAGACAGTTACTATACATCATACAGTTACTATACATCAGACAGTTACTATACATCAGACAGTACAGTTACTGTACATCAGACAGTTAATATACATCATACAGTTACTATACATCAGACAGTTACTATACATCAGACAGTACAGTTACTATACATCAGACAGTTACTATACATCATACAGTTACTATACATCAGACAGTTACTATACATCATACAGTTACTATACATCAGACAGTTACTATACATCAGACAGTACAGTTACTATACATCAGACAGTAACTATACATCAGACAGTTACTATACATCATACAGTTACTATACATCAGAGAGTTACTATACATCATACAGTTACTATACATCATACAGTTACTATACATCAGAGAGTTACTATACATCATACAGTTACTATACATCAGACAGTACAGTTACTATACATCAGACAGTTACTATACATCAGACAGTACAGTTACTGTACATCAGACAGTTAATATACATCATACAGTTACTGTACATCAGACAGTTACTATACATCAGACAGTTACTGTACATCAGACAGTACAATTACTGTACATCAGACAGTTACTATACATCAGACAGTTACTATACATCATACAGTTACTGTACATCAGACAGTTACTATACATCAGACAGTTACTGTACATCAGACAGTTACTATACATCAGACAGTTACTGTACATCAGACAGTACAATTACTGTACATCAGACAGTTACTATACATCAGACAGTTACTATACATCATACAGTTACTATACATCATACAGTTACTATACATCAGACAGTTACTGTACATCATACAGTTACTATACATCAAACAGGTACTATACATCAGACAGTTACTGTACATCAAACAGGTACTATACATCAAACAGGTACTATACATCAGACAGTTACTGTACATCAGACAGTTACTATACATCATACAGTTACTATACATCATACAGTTACTATACATCAGACAGTTACTATACATCAGACAGTTACTGTACATCATACAGTTACTATACATCAGACAGTTACTATACATCAGACAGTTACTATACATCAGACAGTTAATATACATCATACAGTTACTATACATCAGACAGTTACTATACATCAGACAGTTAATATACATCAGACAGTTACTGTACATCAGACAGTTACTATACATCATACAGTTAATATACATCAGACAGTTACTATACATCAGACAGTATAGTTAGTATACATCAGACAGTACAGTTACTATACATCAGACAGTATAGTTAGTATACATCAGACAGTACAGTTACTATACATCAGACAGTATAGTTAGTATACATCAGAAAGTGTAGTTACTATACATCAGACAGTACAGTTACTATACATCAGACAGTATAGTTAGTATACATCAGACAGTACAGTTAGTATACATCAGAAAGTATAGTTACTATACATCAGACAGTATAGTTAGTATACATCAGACAGTTACTATACATCAGACAGTATAGTTAGTATACATCAGACAGTATAGTTAGTATACATCAGACAGTATAGTTACTATACATCAGACAGTATAGTTAGTATACATCAGACAGTTACTATACATCAGACAGTATAGTTAGTATACATCAGACAGTTACTATACATCAGACAGTATAGTTACTATACACCAGACTGTTACTATACATCAGACAGTTACTATACATCAGACAGTACAGTTGCTATACATCAGACAGTATAGTTACTATACACCAGACAATTACTATACATCAGACAGTTAATATACATCATACAGTTACTGTACATCAGACAGTACAGCTACTGTACATCAGACAGGTACTATACATTAGACAGTTGCTATACATCAGACAGTTACTATACATCAGACAGTACAATTACTATACATCAGACAGTTAATATACATCAGACAGTTACTATACATCAGACAGTTACTATACATCATACAGTTAGTATACATCAGACAGTTAATATACATCATACAGTTAGTATACATCAGACAGTACAGTTGCTATACATCAGACAGTACAGTTACTATATATCAGATAGTTTCTTTACATCATACAGTACAGTTACTATACATCAGACAGTATAGTTAGTATACATCAGACAGTACAGTTACTATACATCAGACAGTTACTATACATCAGACAGTATAGTTAGTATACATCAGACAGTATAGTTAGTATACATCAGACAGTATAGTTACTATACATCAGACAGTATAGTTAGTATACATCAGACAGTTACTATACATCAGACAGTACAGTTAGTATACATCAGACAGTATAGTTACTATACATCAGACAGTATAGTTACTATACATCAGACAGTATAGTTACTATACATCAGACAGTATAGTTAGTATACATCAGACAGTTACTATACATCAGACAGTACAGTTACTATACATCAGACAGTATAGTTAGTATACATCAGACAGTATAGTTACTATACATCAGACAGTATAGTTAGTATACATCAGACAGTACAGCTACTATACATCAGACAGTATAGTTAGTATACACATCAGACAGTTACTAGACATCAGACAGTATAGTTAGTATACATCAGACAGTATAGTTAGTATACATCAGACAGTTACTATACATCAGACAGTATAGTTACTATACATCAGACAGTTACTATACATCAGACAGTATAGTTAGTATACATCAGACAGTATAGTTAGTATACATCAGGCAGTTACTATACATCAGACAGTATAGTTAGTATACATCAGACAGTTATTATACATCAGACAGTATAGTTACTATACACCAGACTGTTACTATACATCAGACAGTTACTATACATCAGACAGTTACTGTACACCAGACAGTTACTATACATCAGACAGTTAATATACATCAGACAGTTACTATACATCAGACAGTTGCTATACATCAGACAGTTAGTATACATCAGACAGTACAGTTACTATACACCAGACAGTTACTATACATCAGACAGTACAGTTACTATACATCAGACAGTTACTATACATCAGACAGTATAGTTAGTATACATCAGACAGTTACTATACATCATACAGTACAGTTACTATACATCAGACAGTTACTATACATCAGACAGTTACTATACATCAGACAGTTACTATACATCAGACAGTTACTATACACCAGACAGTACAGTTACTATACATCAGACAGTTACTATACACCAGACAGTTACTATACATCAGACAGTTACTATACATCAGACAGTTACTATACATCAGACAGTTACTATACATCAGACAGTTACTATACATCAGACAGTTACTGTACATCATACAGTTACTATCCATCAGACAGTTACTATACATCAGACAGTTACTATACATCATACAGTTACTGTACATCAGACAGTTAATATACATCATACAGTTACTGTACATCAGACAGTTACTATACATCAGACAGTTACTATACATCAGACAGTTACTATACATCAGACAGTTACTATACATCAGACAGTTACTATACATCAGACAGTTACTATACATCAGACAGTTACTATACATCAGACAGTTACTATACATCAGACAGTTACTATACATCATACAGTTACTATACATCAGACAGTTAATATACATCAGACAGTTACTATACATCATACAGTTACTATACATCAGACAGTTAATATACATCAGACAGTTACTATACATCATACAGTTACTATACATCAGACAGTACAGTTACTGTACATCAGACAGTTACTATACATCAGACAGTTACTATACATCATACAGTTACTATACATCAGACAGTACAGTTGCTATACATCAGACAGTTAATATACATCATACAGTTACTATACATCATACAGTTACTATACATCAGACAGTTAATATACATCAGACAGTTACTATACATCATACAGTTACTATACATCAGACAGTACAGTTACTGTACATCAGACAGTTACTATACATCAGACAGTTGCTATACATCAGACAGTTACTGTACATCAGACAGTTACTATACATCAGACAGTTACTATACATCAGACAGTTACTATACATCATACAGTTAATATACATCATACAGTTACTATACATCATACAGTTACTATACATCATACAGTTACTGTACATCAGACAGTTACTATACATCATACAGTTACTATACATCAGACAGTTACTATACATCAGACAGTTACTATACATCAGACAGTTAATATACATCATACAGTTACTATACATCAGACAGTTACTGTACATCATACAGTTACTATACATCATACAGTTACTGTACATCAGACAGTTACTATACATCATACAGTTAATATACATCAGACAGTTAATATACATCAGACAGTACAGTTACTATACATCATACAGTTACTATACATCAGACAGTTACTATACATCAGACAGTTACTATACATCATACAGTTACTATACATCATACAGTTAATATACATCAGACAGTACAGTTACTATACATAAGACAGTTAATATACAACATACAGTTAATATACATCAGACAGTACAGTTACTGTACATCAGACAGTTGCTATACATCAGACAGTTGCTATACATCAGACAGTTGCTATACATCAGACAGTTGCTATACATCAGACAGTTGCTATACATCAGACAGTACAGTTACTATACATCAGACAGTTAATATACATCATACAGTTAGTATACATCAGACAGTTAATATACAACATACAGTTAGTATACATCAGACAGTTGCTATACATCAGACAGTACAGTTACTATACATCAGACAGTTGCTATACATCAGACAGTACAGTTACTATACATCAGACAGTTAATATACATCAGACAGTTACTGTACATCAGACAGTTAATATACAACATACAGTTAGTATACATCAGACAGTACAGTTACTGTACATCAGACAGTTACTGTACATCAGACAGTTACTATACATTAGACAGTACAGTTACTATACATTAGACAGTTACTATACATCAGACAGTTAATATATAACATACAGTTACTATACATCAGACAGTACAGTTACTATACATCAGACAGTTGCTATACATCAGACAGTTACTATACATCAGACAGTACAGTTACTGTACATCAGACAGTTAATATACATCAGACAGTTACTATACATCAGACAGTTACTATACATCATACAGTTACTATACATCAGACAGTACAGTTGCTATACATCAGACAGTACAGTTACTATACATCAGACAGTACAGTTACTATACATCAGACAGTACAGTTGCTATACATCAGACAGTTACTATACATCAGACAGTTGCTATACATCAGACAGTTACTGTACATCAGACAGTTACTATACATCAGACAGTTACTATACATCAGACAGTTACTATACATCATACAGTTAATATACATCAGACAGTTAATATACATCAGACAGTACAGTTACTATACATCATACAGTTACTATACATCAGACAGTTACTATACATCAGACAGTTACTATACATCATACAGTTACTATACATCATACAGTTAATATACATCAGACAGTACAGTTACTGTACATCAGACAGTTGCTATACATCAGACAGTTGCTATACATCAGACAGTTGCTATACATCAGACAGTTGCTATACATCAGACAGTTGCTATACATCAGACAGTTGCTATACATCAGACAGTTGCTATACATCAGACAGTTACTATACATCAGACAGTTACTATACATCAGACAGTTAATATACATCATACAGTTAGTATACATCAGACAGTTAATATACAACATACAGTTAGTATACATCAGACAGTTGCTATACATCAGACAGTACAGTTACTATACATCAGACAGTTGCTATACATCAGACAGTACAGTTACTATACATCAGACAGTTAATATACATCAGACAGTTACTATACATCAGACAGTTACTATACATCAGACAGTTACTATACATCATACAGTTACTATACATCATACAGTTACTGTACATCAGACAGTTACTATACATCATACAGTTACTATACATCAGACAGTTACTATACATCAGACAGTTACTATACATCATACAGTTACTATACATCATACAGTTACTGTACATCAGACAGTTACTATACATCATACAGTTAATATACATCAGACAGTTAATATACATCAGACAGTACAGTTACTATACATCATACAGTTACTATACATCAGACAGTTACTATACATCAGACAGTTACTATACATCATACAGTTACTATACATCATACAGTTAATATACATCAGACAGTACAGTTACTATACATAAGACAGTTAATATACAACATACAGTTAATATACATCAGACAGTACAGTTACTGTACATCAGACAGTTGCTATACATCAGACAGTTGCTATACATCAGACAGTTGCTATACATCAGACAGTTGCTATACATCAGACAGTTGCTATACATCAGACAGTTAATATACATCAGACAGTACAGTTACTGTACATCAGACAGTTGCTATACATCAGACAGTTGCTATACATCAGACAGTTGCTATACATCAGACAGTTACTGTACATCAGACAGTTGCTATACATCAGACAGTTGCTATACATCAGACAGTTGCTATACATCAGACAGTTAATATACATTAGACAGTACAGTTACTATACATCAGACAGTTACTATACATCATACAGTTACTATACATCAGACAGTTACTATACATCATACAGTTACTATACATCAGACAGTTACTATACATCATACAGTTACTATACATCATACAGTTACTATACATCAGACAGTTACTATACATCAGACAGTTGCTATACATCAGACAGTTACTATACATCATACAGTTACTATACATCAGACAGTTAATATACATCAGACAGTTACTATACATCAGACAGTTGCTATACATCAGACAGTTAATATACATCATACAGTTACTATACATCAGACAGTTGCTATACATCAGACAGTACAGTTACTATACATCAGACAGTTGCTATACATCAGACAGTACAGTTACTATACATCAGACAGTTAATATACATCAGACAGTTACTGTACATCAGACAGTTAATATACAACATACAGTTAGTATACATCAGACAGTACAGTTACTGTACATCAGACAGTTACTGTACATCAGACAGTTACTATACATTAGACAGTACAGTTACTATACATTAGACAGTTACTATACATCAGACAGTTAATATATAACATACAGTTACTATACATCAGACAGTACAGTTACTATACATCAGACAGTTGCTATACATCAGACAGTTACTATACATCAGACAGTACAGTTACTGTACATCAGACAGTTAATATACATCAGACAGTTACTATACATCAGACAGTTACTATACATCATACAGTTACTATACATCAGACAGTACAGTTGCTATACATCAGACAGTACAGTTACTATACATCAGACAGTACAGTTACTATACATCAGACAGTACAGTTGCTATACATCAGACAGTACAGTTACTATACATCAGACAGTACAGTTGCTATACATCAGACAGTACAGTTACTATACATCAGACAGTACAGTTGCTATACATCAGACAGTACAGTTGCTATACATCAGACAGTACAGTTGCTATACATCAGACAGTACAGTTACTATACATCAGACAGTACAGTTACTATACATCAGACAGTACAGTTACTATACATCAGACAGTTGCTATACATCAGACAGTACAGTTGCTATACATCAGACAGTAGGGAGACTATATGTGTACGTTATGCTGTATATTGTAGTACATTGTTGTCATTTGGGAATAGAGAATTCTACAGAGGGCAATTGAAAGGCTTGTAGGCTGTGGTAGTTACTATACATCAGACAGTACAGTTGCTATACATCAGACAGTTACTATACATCAGACAGTTACTATACATCAGACAGTTACTATACATCAGACAGTTACTATACATCAGACAGTTACTATACATCAGACAGTTACTATACATCAGACAGTTGCTATACATCAGACAGTACAGTTACTATACATCAGACAGTAGGGAGACTATATGTGTACGTTATGCTGTATATTGTAGTACATTGTTGTCATTTGGGAATAGAGAATTCTACAGAGGGCAATTGAAAGGCTTGTAGGCTGTGGTAGTTGTTCTGTTTAATTCCGAGATGAATCCTCAGCATGCCATTAGGTTACCAGGCAACAGTGTGCTCTTCTGTCAAATGCTTCTTGTATTTATTTATTTACCTACTTAGCATTTAGTTATGAGGGCAGGAAGTAAATGGTTTCATGCCTGTCTGGCAATAAACAAGAATATTAGCTATATGCCAACAAATCACTTGATAAACTGTGTCATGCGCTTATGATAAAATATAATGTAGTTTTCCATTCAAGCTATGTACTTTTCACAGTATCTCCTCAGAAATGATTGAGGCTGAAAACATCTCTCCATAACTTTTCATAAATGCATGTTTTATACAGAACATTTCACCTACTTTGCAGTACAATTTGATACAGGATACAGGACGCGTACTCAGAGCGCTGACTAGTTGGCAAGTATCTTTTTCAATCTCTCCCTGACCCAGTCTGTGATGTTTCAAGGAGACCACCATAGTCCCTGTACCCAAGAACGCCAAGGTAACCTGTCTAAATGACTATCGCCCCGTAGAAATCACATCTATAGCCATGAAATGCTTTGAAAGGCCGGTCATGGCTCAGATCAACACCCATCCCAGACACCCTGGACCCACTCCAATTCGCATACTGCCCCAACAGATTCATAGATGACGCAATCCCCCCCCCCCCCACACACACACACGGACACTATTTTTCCTACCTAAATGTACATATTACAGATGTAGGATCTTCATTTATTTGATCACCTACTTTACCTGCAAAACAATGTGATACATGATAGTAATAGCTTTCCTATAATGAGTAAGTTATGTATACATTATGGTATATATGCTGTTTATAGGGATTTGGGACTGTTGATATGTAGTGCTCGGCAGAGCCAGATTGGGACATTTAATGTGTAGTGCTCGGCAGGGCCAGATTGGGACTGTTGATATGTAGTGCTTGGCAGGGCCAGATTGGGACTGTTGATATGTAGTGCTGGGCAGGGCCAGATTGGGACTGTTGATATGTAGTGCTGGGCAGGGCCAGATTTGGACTGTTGATATCTAGTGCTGGGCAGGGCCAGATTTGGACTGTTGATATCTAGTGCTGGGCAGGGCCAGATTGGGACTGTTGATATGTAGTGCTCGGCAGGGACAGATTGGGACTGTTGATATGTAGTGCTGGGCAGGGCCAGATTGGGACTGTTGATATCTAGTGCTGGGCAGGGCCAGATTGGGACTGTTGATATCTAGTGCTCGGCAGGGCCAGATTGGGACTGTTGATATCTAGTGCTGGGCAGGGCCAGATTGGGACTGTTGATATGTAGTGCTGGGCAGGGCCAGATTGGGACTGTTGATATGTAGTTCTTGGCAGGGCCAGATTGGGACTGTTGATATCTAGTGCTGGGCAGGGACAGATTGGGACTGTTGATATGTAGTGCTGGGCAGGGACAGATTGGGACTGTTGATATGTAGTGCTGGGCAGGGACAGATTGGGACTGTTGATATGTAGTGCTGGGCAGGGCCAGATTGGGACTGTTGATATGTAGTTCTTGGCAGGGACAGATTGGGACTGTTGATATGTAGTTCTGGGCAGGGCCAGATTGGGACTGTTGATATGTAGTGCTGGGCAGGGACAGATTGGGACTGTTGATATGTAGTGCTGGGCAGGGCCAGATTGGGACTGTTGATATGTAGTGCTGGGCAGGGCAAGATTGGGACAGTTAATGTGTAGTGCTTGGCAGGGCCAGATTGGGACACTTAATATGTACTGTATTGCCAGATTGGGAAGAAGTGGAGACAGACAGAGGCTCAGAGAAAGGAGGAAGGCTGAGAGGTGAGAGACAGGTTTATAGTGCATGGCCTCAGAGGTTTGGGTTGCATCTCAAATGGCACCCTGTTCCCTATTTAGTGCACTACTTTTGACCTTGGCTAAAATCAGTTCTGGTCAAAAGTAGTGCACTATATCAGGAATAGGGTGCCATTTGGGACGTATCCTCTTGGGGCGGTCTATATTTGGCTTTTATGCTCTGATGTGTTCTGATTACATTTTGTCTGTCTGAGGGATGTCAGCATCCCTCCTATCTTGCTACAGTATAATGTTAGCAGGGGATAACAGAGCATGAAAAATGCAGCTCGTTCAAGTGGGCGAGGGTCCTGAGTATATTAATCTACTGTATGTGTGTGTGTGTGCGCAAGTGTGTGTGTTTGTGTATGCATTATGTGTGTGTGTGAGGTTAAACAGAGGCATGTGGTGTGGAGCGCTGGAGTCTATCTCAGTGTGTTGTCATGATAGGAACACCAGAGACGTGGTGTGGAGCGCTGGAGTCTATCTCAGTGTGTTGTCATGATAGGAACACCAGAGACGTGGTGTGGCGCGCTGGAGTCTATCTCCGTGTGTTGTCATGATAGGAACACCAGAGACGTGGTGTGGAGCGCTGGAGTCTATCTCAGTGTGTTGTCATGATAGGAACACCAGAGACGTGGTGTGGAGCGCTGGAGTCTATCTCAGTGTGTTATCATGATAGGAACACCAGAGACGTGGTGTGGAGCGCTGGAGTCTATCTCAGTGTGTTGTCATAATAGGAACACCAGAGACGTGGTGTGGAGCGCTGGAGTCTATCTCAGTGTGTTGTCATGATAGGAACACCAGAGACGTGGTGTGGAGCGCTGGAGTCTATCTCAGTGTGTTGTCATGATAGGAACACCAGAGACGTGGTGTGGCGCGCTGGAGTCTATCTCAGTGTGTTGTCATGATAGGAACACCAGAGACGTGGTGTGGAGCGCTGGAGTCTATCTCAGTGTGTTGTCATGATAGGAACACCAGAGACATGGTGTGAAGCGCTGGAGTCTATCTCAGTGTGTTGTCATGATAGGAACACCAGAGACGTGGTGTGGAGCGCTGGAGTCTATCTCAGTGTGTTGTCATGATAGGAACACCAGAGATGTGGTGTGGAGCGCTGGAGTCTATCTCAGTGTGTTGTCATGATAGGAACACCAGAGACGTGGTGTGGAGCGCTGGAGTCTATCTCAGTGTGTTGTCATGATAGGAACACCAGAGACGTGGTGTGGAGCGCTGGAGTCTATCTCAGTGTGTTGTCATGATAGGAACACCAGAGACATGGTGTGAAGCGCTGGAGTCTATCTCAGTGTGTTGTCATGATAGGAACACCAGAGACGTGGTGTGGAGCGCTGGAGTCTATCTCAGTGTGTTGTCATGATAGGAACACCAGAGACGTGGTGTGGAGCGCTGGAGTCTATCTCAGTGTGTTGTCATGATAGGAACACCAGAGACGTGGTGTGGAGCGCTGGAGTCTATCTCAGTGTGTTATCATGATAGGAACACCAGAGACGTGGTGTGGAGCGCTGGAGTCTATCTCAGTGTGTTATCATGATAGGAACACCAGAGACATGGTGTGGAGCACTGGAGTCTATCTCAGTGTGTTATCATGATAGGAACACCAGAGACGTGGTGTGGAGCGCTGGAGTCTATCTCAGTGTGTTGTCATGATAGGAACACCAGAGATGTGGTGTGGAGCGCTGGAGTCTATCTCAGTGTGTTGTCATGATAGGAACACCAGAGATGTGGTGTGGAGCGCTGGAGTCTATCTCAGTGTGTTGTCATGATAGGAACACCAGAGACATGGTGTGAAGCGCTGG
This sequence comes from Oncorhynchus mykiss, assembly GCF_057628025.1. Classification (NCBI taxonomy): domain Eukaryota; kingdom Metazoa; phylum Chordata; class Actinopteri; order Salmoniformes; family Salmonidae; genus Oncorhynchus; species Oncorhynchus mykiss. Next base: position 13,306,491 of record NC_143024.1, read on the forward strand.
AGTCTATCTCAGTGTGTTGTCATGATAGGAACACCAGAGACGTGGTGTGGCGCGCTGGAGTCTATCTCAGTGTGTTGTCATGATAGGAACACCAGAGACGTGTGGTGTGGAGCGCTGGAGTCTATCTCAGTGTGTTGTCATGATAGGAACACCAGAGACGTGGTGTGGAGCACTGGAGTCTATCTCAGTGTGTTGTCATGATAGGAACACCAGAGACGTGGTGTGGAGCGCTGGAGTCTATCTCAGTGTGTTGTCATGATAGGAACACCAGAGACATGGTGTGGAGCACTGGAGTCTATCTCAGTGTGTTGTCATGATAGGAACACCAGAGACGTGGTGTGGAGCGCTGGAGTCTATCTCAGTGTGTTGTCATGATAGGAACACCAGAGATGTGGTGTGGAGCGCTGGAGTCTATCTCAGTGTGTTGTCATGATAGGAACACCAGAGACGTGTGGTGTGGAGCGCTGGAGTCTATCTCAGTGTGTTGTCATGATAGGAACACCAGAGACGTGGTGTGGAGCACTGGAGTCTATCTCAGTGTGTTGTCATGATAGGAACACCAGAGACGTGGTGTGGAGCGCTGGAGTCTATCTCAGTGTGTTGTCATGATAGGAACACCAGAGACGTGGTGTGGAGCGCTGGAGTCTATCTCAGTGTGTTGTCATGATAGGAACACCAGAGACGTGGTGTGGAGCGCTGGAGTCTATCTCAGTGTGTTGTCATGATAGGAACACCAGAGACGTGGTGTGGAGCGCTGGAGTCTATCTCAGTGTGTTGTCATGATAGGAACACCAGAGACGTGGTGTGGAGCACTGGAGTCTATCTCAGTGTGTTGTCATGATAGGAACACCAGAGACGTGGTGTGGAGCGCTGGAGTCTATCTCAGTGTGTTGTCATGATAGGAACACCAGAGACGTGGTGTGGAGCGCTGGAGTCTATCTCAGTGTGTTGTCATGATAGGAACACCAGAGACGTGGTGTGGAGAGCTGGAGTCTATCTCAGTGTGTTGTCATGATAGGAACACCAGAGATGTGGTGTGGAGCGCTGGAGTCTATCTCAGTGTGTTGTCATGATAGGAACACCAGAGATGTGGTGTGGAGCGCTGGAGTCTATCTCAGTGTGTTGTCATGATAGGAACACCAGAGACATGGTGTGAAGCGCTGGAGTCTATCTCAGTGTGTTGTCATGATAGGAACACCAGAGACGTGGTGTGGAGAGCTGGAGTCTATCTCAGTGTGTTGTCATGATAGGAACACCAGAGATGTGGTGTGGAGCGCTGGAGTCTATCTCAGTGTGTTGTCATGATAGGAACACCAGAGATGTGGTGTGGAGCGCTGGTCAGGTGATCTAGAGGTTACACTGCTGCTACCTACAGCACATCTACAGTACTGTGTTGGAGTGGATTTGAATACGGCCTTCTAACATAATGTCTCTCTTAACTTCCTGTCCTTTTGTCACTGTCTCTAGACAACAATTCTTATTCGTATTATATATACATATATTATAAATACATTAGCTATATGCCATACATACAGTACATTATCTACGTATATCCCAAATGGCACCCTATTCCCTATATAGTGCACTACTGATGTGGGATGAAACCTTAGAAAACATCTAATTCTGACACTGCGGTTTTGCTAGTGGAGAACATTCTACACAGTACTGTATGTAGGGTAACTCATCCCTCAGTGTTGTTAGTGGAGAACATTCTACACAGTACTGTATGTAGGGTAACTCAACCCTCAGTGTTGTTAGTGGAGAACATTCTACACAGTACTGTATGTAGGGTAACTCATCCCTCAGTTTTGCTAGTGGAGAACATTCTACACAGTACTGTATGTAGGGTAACTCATCCCTCAGTGTTGTTAGTGGAGAACATTCTACACAGTACTGTATGTAGGGCAACTCATCCCTCAGTGTTGTTAGTGGAGAACATTCTACACAGTACTGTATGTAGGGTAACTCATCCCTCAGTTTTGTTAGTGGAGAACATTCCACACAGTACTGTATGTAGGGTAACTCATCCCTCATTTCCAGTCATGTTCCTCACTCCTCTACTCCAATGTTCCCCACGCAACATCACCTGCAGCTGGAGCCACACTGAGGGAGAGAGGGTCAGAGCAGTCCTTACAGACAGACCACGACATTTCTCCTACAACAGCTTCTCTTTTATAAATGAGTGGGCAGTGCTGTACTGTTGTATAGCCTAGTTGGAGGAATGTTGATACTCCCCATTGCACTTACCGGGGGAGTAGCCTTGCGCCACTGAGGGGCTCTCTCAGTCACTCAGACAGGCTGCAGCTGAGAGGTGGGCTGGGGGACTGGGGCTGGGGGACCTGGCTGGCTGGGGTTTTAGCCTGGGTTACATCCCAAATGGCACCCTATTCCCCGGGCCTGGTCATAAGCAGTGTTTTATAAAGAATTGGGTGCCATTTGGGACGCAACCTAAGCCTCCCTCTATTTGTTTCCATTTCCTGTCCCAGTGCATGCTGGGCCATGAATCATTCATGTCTCATCCTGTATGGATGAGAAATGGAATAATTTAAAGAGGCTGTCGCAAGTGTTTATGTTAGATTAATGTGTTTTTTGTCTTTTTTTTCCCTGTTCTGTAATATATATATATTTATAAAGGTAAAGGAAGGTATTTTTTGGTTTGTTTAATTTTAAACTACAATTTGACTTCAACTTTATTTGACAAACAATGTCTGCTATGTCACTGTATTTTCATATACTTTCATGTATTCTAATGCTGAAAGGCTTTTTCTAAATAAAATGTCAGTATACATGTGAAATTGTAAAAAAATAGAACAACACACTTTTCAATGACGTGCGCCCCATAAATAGACCGGTGGCCGACCCATAAATAGACCGGTGGCCGACCCATAAATAGACCGGTGGCCGACCCATAAATAGACCGGTGGCCGACCCATAAATAGACCGGTGGCCGACCCATAAATAGACCGGTGGCCAACCCATGTGGAGCTTGTTGTTTACGTTGCCCAGTCAAAGCAGCAAAGAGGCTCAATGTGTAGCAAGTGTGTAGCAGAGTTCACTAATGCAATGAAACTTGGAATAAAATGACGGAATTAAAAGTTTGTGAAATGAACAGGAGTAGGCTACAACGAGCAATCAACAGGTAGGCTGTTGATTTACCCGAATGGGGTTGTGGTTTATATGAATGGGGTTGTGGTTTATATGAATGGGGTTGTGGTTTATATGAATGGGGTTGTGGTTTATATGAATGGGGTTGTGGTTTATATGAATGGGGTTGTGGTTTATATGAATGGGGTTGTGGTTTACCTGAATGGAGTTGTGGTTTATATGAATGGGGTTGTGGTTTATATGAATGGGGTTGTGGTTTAAATTAATGGGGTTGTGGTTTATATGAATGGGGTTGTGGTTTATATGAATGGGGTTGTGGTTTATATGAATGGGGTTGTGGTTTATATGAATGGAGTTGTGGTTTATCTGAATGGGGTTGTGGTTTATATGAATGGGGTTGTGGTTTATATGAATGGAGTTGTGGTTTATATGAATTGGGTTGTGTTTTATATGAATGGGGTTGTGGTTTATATGAATGGGGTTGTGGTTTACCTGAATGGAGTTGTGGTTTATATGAATGGGGTTGTGGTTTATGTGAATGGAGTTGTGGTTTATATGAATGGAGTTGTGGTTTATATGAATGGGGTTGTGGTTTATATGAATGGGGTTGTGGTTTACCTGAATGGAGTTGTGGTTTATATGAATTGGGTTGTGGTTTATGTGAATGGAGTTGTGGTTTATATGAATGGAGTTGTGGTTTATATGAATGGGGTTGTGGTTTATATGAATGGAGTTGTGTTTTATATGAATGGGGTTGTGGTTTATATGAATGGAGTTGTGGTTTATCTGAATGGGGTTGTGGTTTATATGAATGGAGTTGTGGTTTATATGAATTGGGTTGTGTTTTATATGAATGGGGTTGTGGTTTATATGAATGGGGTTGTGGTTTACCTGAATGGAGTTGTGGTTTATATGAATGGGGTTGTGGTTTATGTGAATGGGGTTGTGGTTTATTTGAATGGGGTTGTGGTTTTACTGAATGGGGTTGTGGTTTATCCGAATGGGCGCAGCATGTAGCTTCAATTAGCCTAGCTAGCTATACTGTGTAGCTAGCTTCTCTAGGCTACTCCAGTCAAGACAGGCACTGTTATATGGGATGATAAATAACGTTGTGGCTGCTACAAGTCTTGGCTGTCGCCGAGTTGCCTTGGCTACAGCGTCTCCCTCTCTCTCCCTCCATCTGCACGCTCCCATCTCACAAACCCCGGCCCCTCCGCAGCTGCAGCAATAGAGAGCAAGCCTCTCTCCCTAGTGCAGCAGTGCTCAGATTTGATGTGTGCATAAATGTGAGAAGTAAGTATATGCGACCAGGTATTGAATGTGCCCAGGAGACAGCCACCTTAGGGCCAGGGCCAGGGCCAGCTCCGTCATGACTCCAATGGTCGGCCAATCCAAGCAGATTATTCATGATGACAATATAAATATGTACAACAACAAAATAACAACTTAAAAGCATTCCCATCTTCAGAGGTGGACTAACACAAAGAAAGGCCTCTGAGAAGTTTCCAACCTCCTCTCTCTCCCGGACTGACAATCATCTTCATTGGCAGCACCTGTGTGCAAATAAAAGCTTGGCTCAGCAGATAGACCATTTTAGTGCTGCCACCTGGGGATGGAGTGTGGAAGTGTATCATGGTAGTGTGTTTGTCTATAACACCAACCTTCCCCCCCATATCATAACAAGGGCCTGTAGAGATTCAGAAAGCCCTTGCCCAATATCCTCTTCTCCCAGTTAGTCAGAAAGCCCTTGCCCAAGATCCTCTTCTCCCAGTTAGTCAGAAAGCCCTTGCCCAATATCCTCTTCTCCCAGTTAGTCAGCCACTCCCGTCTGTCCTGTAAAAACATGGAGCCCAGGTTGGTGATGACTTGGATCTTCAGAATGATGTGATGCTGTCACTGAGACGTCAACTGATCCTGATGGCAGAAACAGACCTTCAACAGACTTCACAGAGTCACGAGGTGTCACTCCTCCCCATCTCGTCCCATCAGCCACTGGGGTGCCCGTTTTCCCCTGGGCTGCCACGCTCTGTGTCCAAAGGGGCTGTCTTTGTTGTCTTCTTTCATCTGACAGGGGTACCTGCCACCTCGCCTGAAGCAGCCAGACCCCATCCTGTGAGTTATGGGGCCTGTGAGTTATGCCACTCCCCCCACCTGGCGTGAAATGTGCAGAACAAACTGGTGGGGGATTACACAGGGATTGGACACACTGACTCTGACTGGCCCTGGAGATCCAAGGATATAAGAGTCCCCCCACAACCCCTCGTAAAGACCCTCTGTCCAGATAGGTGTGAAAGAGGTTACCAGCCCATCTGTTTCCTCAACATGATCTTCCTCCCTTTGAGGTGACAACCTGGGATCATCCTCTGCTTTCTCTCCTTTAACTGGGTGTGTTCCGACGGTCTGATCTTCTCCACCAGGACATTGACTGAATTGACCATTTCCCAGAAGTGGTGGAGAACCCAATGGGGAAGATCCATCGTGTTCACATTAAAGGCAAAGGAAAATGTCAATCAATCATGTATATTGTAGAGAGAGGAGAGAAATGTGTTAAAGGCTTCTGAAGTTATTGGAAAGGAAAGAAGAAAGGTTTTCTATAAACACCAAGAATGTGGTGCATTTCAACATCAGTTAGCATCATCAGCAGGCAGAGCAGAAACACGATAGCATGAAAAGGCTCTTTTGATCTTTAGCGTTTTCCCCTCAGTTTCTGATTTCTCTTTTCTATGTTCAGAATGTTAAAAGGTACACTGGCTTATTCTAACATGCCTTGTTTAGTACAGGGAACAGGGTTGAAATGTTTGATGAAATCTTCTCTTTTTTCATCATGTTGTTCTGTGGCTCAACAGATTTGTCACACGTTGCATGTGTTTTAGGCAGTAGAGGCATAAAACTGAAATATCTCCCATTCAGCTTCATCAGATCCCATAGCTCTGAGACGAATGTAATGGTTTTTGTTGCTCCCAGTCTGTGGATGTTAGGGATATCAGTCTAAAGCTTGTTAGTCCCAGTGTTATTACTGGGGCTGGGTTGAAAAGTCAACATGGTTGTTACTGGATCTGAGATGAAAGGAGAGGTCAGCGACGTTGCAGCCGCTCCCAAACACAGCATGGGGTGTGTGTGTGCGTGCATGTGTGTGTGTGTGTCTGTGCGTGCATGTGTGTCTGGTGTCTGTTTATCTGTGTGTATCTGTGTGTGTGTATGTGTGCATGTGTGTGCATGTGTGTGTGTTGTCTTTACTGCAGGGTGGGACATTTTTTTGCAGGTAAGTAATGCATTCACAGTGTACCTCCAGGGGGCACTGTTGCAGAGGGATTTGGGTTTCTATCCCAGATGGACCCACTGTCCTACCTATCGTTACCCTTATGCACCTTGTACACTAGCAGGTGGTGCCGCGCTGTGAAACACCGCTTCCCATTCATTTTCAATGGAAGGAAAGCGGTGAGAAGCGGAGAGGGCGGGGGATCTTTGTGCGGAGGGTAGGTGGCAGTGAAAATGTTCAACATTTCCCAACTTCATGCACATCACCAGCGACGACCACTGGGCGATGACCAATCATATTGAGTGGTTCCCATTACCAATTTGATGCTAGGAGACCCAAGGCTGGAGACGTTATTCAGCAAAGATGGCTGACAAAAATACTAGGATGGGAGCAAATGTAAGTAATTATAACGTCATAGCATATCATGCAAAAACAAATTACAATTGAGAGGAATATGTTACTTAATGTAGAGACAAACGATTATGTATTTTTTTTGTCATTAATTTATTAATTTATTAATTTATGAAAATCACTATTTAGCAAGCTATCTGACTAGCTAACATTAGCCAGCTAGCTGACTAGCTAATATTAGCCAGCTAGCTGGCTAGCTCTATGGGTGTTGTGACATGAGTATGAAATTGTAATTCTAGTTGTTTAATGTTTTATCGACTCCTGAAACAACCAGCAAACCAGGCTGTCGTCTTGTGAAACAGTGGATGTAAAGAATATACCTAGCTAAAGCATTTACTGCAAATGTAATGTACAATTGTGTACGCTTGCCTTGCTAATATTGTCCATGCAATGAGGCCAAGGTAACGTAGCTAGCTAACTATTTTCTTGCTTATTGTGCAGTCTAGGATAAAATTACCTGTATGCCTATGGATGTGTAGCTAGCTATGTAGCCGATCTGTGTATCGATCCAAAAACTTTTGGAATACATATTTGTTCAGAACCTAGTGATGCGCCTCAGCTGTCAGTGTAGGCCGTCATTGTAAATAAGAATTTGTTCTTAACTGACTTGCCTAGTTAAATAAAGGTTAAATAAATACAAATAAATACAAAATCATAGCCAGTTGTATCAACTTCAAAACAGTCTTAATGACATTAATTAAGCTTATGGATTGAGTAGAATATAATATAACTTTGTGCCAAGCATGCAAGTTGTATATATATGTAGTTATTACCATGCATGAGATCCCCACATTGTAGCAGTGGTGTAAAGCACTTAAGTAAAAATATTTAAAGTACTAATTAATTTGTTTTTGGTGGGTATCTGTACTTTATTAATTTATATTTTTGCCAAGTTTTACTTTTACTTCACTACATTCCTAAAGAAAATAATGTACTTTTACTCCGTACATTTTCCCTGACACCCAAAAGTACTCGTTACAATTTGACAGGAAAATGGTCCAATTCACACACTTATCAAGAGAACATCCCTGGTCATCTCTATTGCTTCTGATCTGGGGGACTCACTAAACACAAGTGTTTTGTTTGTAAATTATGTCTTAGTGTTGAAGTGTGCCCATTTTTTAAAATGGTGCCGTCTGGTTTGATTAATATAATATATTTAAAACCAAATACTTCTAGACTTTTACTCAAGTTGTATTTTACTGGGTGACTTTCACTTTTACTTTTTCATTTTCTATTAAGGTATCTATACTTTTACTCAAGTATGACAATTGAGTACTTTTTCCACCACTGTATTGTAGCCTGTACATTTAATATATTCACTGATCATATACTCTACCTTGGCAACTAAAGGTGCAGTTCAAGTATTTCATTAATTCATTAACCTTTATTTAACTAGGCAGGTCAGTTAAGAACACATTCTTATTTTCAATGACGGCCTTGGAACAGTGGGTTAACTGCCTTGTTCAGGGGCAGAACGACAGATTTTTACCTTGTCAGCTCGGGGATTTGATCTTGCAACCTTCCGGTTACTAGTCCAATGCCTGTGAGATTATTTTTCAGTCATTTCCAATACCAGGAGTATCAAATTTCAGTATTTGAATGATGCTGTGTCTGCATGTATGTATTACAATTATACACTTCAACAGTGTTTACCATTCCTGGTTCTGGGACATCAATGGTTACACATTGTAACTATCAAATAGACTAGAACCAGGATTTAACTAGGTATAGGCTGATTTGTAATTCATATATACAGAAATAGAATTGATAAAACAGTACACTATACTTCCTATGCATCATGTAAATTCTCTAAAACCGGTTCATCTCAGTATCTAATTTCCTTCATCTGCGTTGATCTGATAAACACAGGATAGGTGTAGTACTTCATCAAATTAGAGACTTAATTTAAACCAGTAGAGAATGTGAAACGCTTTATTGAAAGAAGTTCATTGTCCAAGTGTTATAAATATGTAATACATGCATTATAAATATTATACTTGTAATATTAATTTATAAATACAAGTACAATCTGTACTTCAATGCACATCTGTTGTGCATTATAAATACAGAGGAAGAAAGAGGAGGTGGGGAGAGAGATGTAAAAGACAGAAAGGGAAAGAGGTAAGAACAGAGGAACAGGGAAGACAGAATATGATTAATGAATCACATTGCTACCCTAATATTCTCTCAGTTCATCACAATTACATAAAAGTGTCTCTAGTGGTGTCTCCAAACCAGCCTATGGCTCCCAGTCGACCTGAATGTGATCTTAAGAGCGGGTGAGGTGGCGATGACAGGACTCGGGGTTGGCATCCTCTCTCACATCAAAACATACCTGCAGTCGAGAGACCGATGGAGAGAGAGAGAGAGAGAGATAGCATGTTTAAGTCTTGTGTTTTTTTTATTCTAACACTGTCAGTCATCATAATCATCAGGAGGTGAAATGCAAAACTGACTTTGGGGACTACTACATCTCTATCTGTATTTCATTGTAAAGCATCTGTTTAATAATACTTCCTGTTGACCCGACCAAGTGACCTCTCACCTCTGATCATGCTGTGCCCTCTATGTAGCCAGTTCAGAGGATTTAGGGAGAAGGGGAAAGAGGGATGAAGTGAAGGAGAGAGACTGTTATTGAGAAAATACGGTAGTTAAAGAGACAGTGTTCAAAAGGAATATGTGTGTTTGGCCTCACCTGGAGTCCACACTAAGTGGCTGCAGAGTATTGAATACTGAAAAACATGCACAGGCACACTAAGTGGCTGCAGAGTATTGAATACTGAAAAACATGCACAGACACACTAAGTGGCTGCAGAGTATTGAATACTGAAAAACATGCACAGACACACGAGGTCAAACAATACAGTGTAGTTATAGAAATAATGAAGTGTCTTACTATTCTCCATGGTTGGCCCTCTTGCCTATTCTCCATGGTTGGCCCTCTTGCCTATTCTCCATGGTTGGCCCTCTTGCCTATTCTCCATGGTTGGCCCTCTTGCCTATTCTCCATGGTTGGCCCTCTTGCCTATTCTCCATGGTTGGCCCTCTTGCCTATTCTCCATGGTTGGCCCTCTGGCCTATTCTCCATGGTTGGCCCTCTGGCCTATTCTCCATGGTTGGCCCTCTTGCCTATTCTCCATGGTTGGCCCTCTTGCCTATTCTCCATGGTTGGCCCTCTTGCCTATTCTCCATGGTTGGCCCTCTTGCCTATTCTCCATGGTTGGCCCTCTTGCCTATTCTCCATGGTTGGCCCTCTGGCCTATTCTCCATGGTTGGCCCTCTTGCCTATTCTCCATGGTTGGCCCTCTTGCCTATTCTTTGAAGGTGGAAGGAGCCACAGTTATACACCTGAGCTTGCCTACTGCACAACACAATCCATCAATCAGATTGATACACGGCTGTGTAGGTGTGGGTTATAAGGTGTCTAATTGTTCGAATTCTTAAAATAGCCTCTTTTGTTTTTGTACGGACATCACACCCCCTTACCTAAACAGCAGCCTCATCTGAGAAGTAGACATCACACCCTTACCTAAACAGCAGCCTCATCTGAGAAGTAGACATCACACCCTTACCTAAACAGCAGCCTCATCTGAGAAGTAGACATCACACCCTTACCTAAACAGCAGCCTCATCTGAGAAGTAGAAATCACACCATTACCTAAACAGCAGCCTCATCTGAGAAGTAGAAATCACACCCTTACCTAAACAGCAGCCTTATCTGAGAAGTAGAAATCACACCCTTACCTAAACAGCAGCCTCATCTGAGAAGTAGACATCACACCCTTACCTAAACAGCAGCCTCATCTGAGAAGTAGAAATCAAAGGGAGAGAAACTGGGAAATTAATATACAGTTGACATAGCTAAGTAAATTGAAGAATACTCTTATTGCAATGTGAATGGCTCTTAAACGAGCCTTTGGTTGTGCATAGTGTAGTCTATGGTGTTGCCAGGGAACAGCAACCTCGTTTAAGAAGTAGGAGGTGCAGATCTCCCGCACATGGATTGCCTCTCTTGCTGCGTTGTTGGACCCCATCTTTGAAACATCCTGCAGAACAGCAGGCTTCTCCTCTGGCACACAGCGGCGAGCTGCAGATCCCCTCCTGGTCCTCGTGTCTATCCTCAGGAAGTTATGCAGGACACAGGTAGCCTTCACACACCTGAATTCCTCCAGGAGGCAGTCCCAGATGGCCCTGGTCACCCAACCTTGCAGTGCCCTACAGCCTACAAGGTAACTGTAGGTAATCATTTTGAAGGAATCTCCAGGTACAAGGTATCTGTAGGAATATGAAAGACAATGTAATTATTAGACTTTTACATCACCAGGTCATTGTGGATTACTACAGTATAATATCCTTTCTAACAAATCATGATAACATTAGATAGATAGATAGATAGATAGATAGATAGATAGATAGATAGATAGATAGATAGATAGATAGATGCATGTGCACACAGACGTGCATGTGTAGCATGTGACAATAGCAGGATCATATCAAGGATAGCATCACAAATGACATAAATACCACTAGAATATTGATCATGAGTTGATCATTTGAATCACCTGTGCAGTGCTAAGGCACTCAGTCCCCAGGACCAGGACTGAGAACCACTGCTCTTCATCTGCAGACAGGCTTCACAGATCTCTGTATCTGAGGACAGAAAACCTCACAAGAAACAGACTTCATTCTAGTCAAATTACACCACACTGAATATTATGTTACTATTATCTCTGTCCTCACTTCTAGGGACAGGAACTACACAAAGTACCTGCCCTATGCAGAATAACCTACACTCTCACTGACAGTTGGGGCTGCTATCCTTTCACCCTCCTACATGGCGGTTAGCTAGCTACCTACAAATGCATTTGGAGTTGTTTTTTTATAGTGATAAATACATCAAGATAGCTAGCTAATATGAAGTTAGGTACAAACCTGCTATGCTGAATTCCTGACGCACAATCAAACATGCTGCCATATGCTGCCAGCACGCCCACAAGCAAGCCACTCTGGACGGCCTAAGCGGCACGCAGCAATTTACAGTGTGCCAGTGTACACGAGCCGTTAGTACTGCTGTCTCAGTTCACTGTACTCTGATCCACCACAAGAGACAAACACACAAAACAATATATTTTAGAATCGGTAGCTAGGTTCCCATCCGATTGGCGACAGATTGTCATGCGAAACTCTAAATAAAGAAAATATGCACATTTTTAAATCAGTGTGTGGTTATGTACTTTTTTCCTTAAATGTTCATGTACCGAATTAAAATCTAAAGTTCAATAGGTTTCCATCACTGTAGCAATATATATCATCACGTGACTCCAAGTTTACTTCAAAATGATGTTTATTATATCCATATTTGTGCATAAAAGCATTGCCACTGCCATTTTCCGCATAATAAATTATACCAACACAATAAGACCCCTCCATGTCGAACGAACAAATGATCTGTCGGCATTCATAAAATTGTAGCGAAACTTCCTGTTCCCGTCACAGCTGTCATGATTTGTTTTAATACACTATTTTATAATGTCTATGGACTTCGCATAAAAGCTGTGGATGGAAACGTGGTTAGTGTAGTGAAACATTTTGGTTGAAGTCCATTGACAAGCTCCACTGAATTACTCTTCTGACCATAGAAACATGTCAATTCAGCTTGAGAAAGTCTATGCTGTGAGGACAAGGAGACGCTGGTGGTGGGGGTGATTGATGTAGACAGGGGCTGGAGATGAGACTGGGAGACTAGGAGACTGGGAGACTAGGAGACTAGGAGACTGGGAGACTAGGAGACTAGGAGACTGGGAGACTAGGAGACTGGGAGACTAGGAGACTGGGAGACTGGTAGACTGGGAGACTAGGAGACTGGGAGACTAGGAGACTGGGAGACTAGGAGACTGGGAGACTGGGAGACTAGGAGACTGGGAGACTAGGAGACTGGGAGACTGGGAGACTAGGAGACTGGGAGACTAGGAGACTAGGAGACGGGGAGACTAGGGACTCATCAGTGGTGGAAGTGAACGTTCTGTAAGAGGTCTGCCATTGCTTTTCTACCAAACAAATGGGATGACCCCTGACCTCTTGCCTCATCACTCTGAAGAGAGGAACACAGGAAGCTGGGAGCTCTAGGTGCAATTTAAATAGAAGGTCAGACGCTCTCTCAGGAGTGATTATTTCATTTTTTGAAAAAAAGTTATCCCAGGCCCAGCAATTTACAAGTAGTTCGTAAATGCCCGTAGCTCAACTAAAACATGTGGGTTCTGTGAATTTGTAAGTATGGTATACTGTATATGATACTGAAATAACATCCCAGACCTCAATAATGTCACCTGTAGCAAGCAAGGCCCTCAATCTTTAGCCTTCCAGGTTTTTACATTTTAATACAGACATGGTTGCATCCCAAATGACACCCTATTCCCTATTTAGTGCACTACTTTAGACCAGAGCCCTAGATAGGGAATAGGGTGTTATTTGGAAATTGGAACACAGAAATGAACTATTTTAACAGTGGTGGCAGTCAAGTCTGTGTGGACTATTCCCTAGCTAATACTGCACTGTTTTAGTTAATAGTCAGAGGAAGAGGTGTTTTTTCAGCAGCATTGTTGTGTCTGAGACCTCTGAGACAACACAGCAGGAGAGGACACACTCACCATGGTCAAGAAAAGAAACGGTGGCGTAGGTGGAAGTCGCTGGGACAATGAGCGACAGCCACCCCTTCCTATAGGCAATCTGATTTCCTGGTCCGTTTTTTCTGTTGACCTTTGAAAGTCTATGAATGGAATCCTTGCTGCTTTAAAGGTCAGTGAGAAAATGTCAAGTCAAGTTAACTACTGTTACGTCCAGGGTATGTACTGTAGACTATCCATCATTAGTTGAGTATATAACAAGTTTAGTCATATTTTTATGTTTTATTTTAATGAATAGAATTGAATAGTATGTATAATATTTAGAATGTTTCAGAATTGAGCAGTTGTTGAAAATACTCAGTCTTTATCCCTATTTCGCTTTCTAACTCTATATTATTCCCAATCTGTAATTTAGCGAAATCAAGGACACATTTTGAAATACAGTACTGTTGGCTCACTATTTAAAAAGAAGATGAAGAACAAGCTATAAGGATGAAAAATACCAGATTTTTGTCGCAGGTAGCCAGTTGACTAGCGCTAGCTGATGCTACCTAGAAAACATTGTTTATTATTATAAGAGAGCATGATCTGTCAATCTGTAGAAATAGTGGATCAATGTTTTCCTACAGAGATGAACACATAGATCAGTTTGATGATTTCGGAGAGGCGGAGAGGCGGAGAGGTGGAGAGGCTGAGCGGCAGCCTCTGTTTTCAGTGGTCCTTTGTGTTTGGCTGCTGGCTACCACTGCTATATTTAGAAAGCCTAGCAATGCAGCCCGCTGAAAGCACAGCATCAGGGACCTGGCTAAAGATAGAACGCTGACCTGTAGGTCAGGATACAATGCAGCTAGGATGCTTTTAAAATGGGCTTTCACATTTAACACACGAGTAAACACTGAGTGTACAAGACATTAGAAACACCTTCCTAATGTCTTTATTTTTATTTAACCTTTATTTAACCAGGAAATATTGAGTTGCATTTTGCTCTCAGAACAGCCTCAATTCGTCAGGGCATGGACTCCATCTTCGCATGGACTCTGCAAGTTTCCATGTTGACTCCAATGCTTGTGGCAAGTTGTCCTTTGGGTGGTGGTCCATTCTTGATACACAACTGTTGAGCGTGGAAAAACCCAGCAGCTTGCAGTTGTTGACACAAACCAGTGCGCCTGGCATCTACTACCATACCCCGTTCAAAGGCACTTAAATCTTTTGTCTTGCCCATTCACCCTCTGAATGGCACACAATCCATGTGTCAATTGTCTCAAGACTTCCCTTCACTTACACGCATTGAAGTGGATTTAACAATTGACGTCAATAAGGGATCATAGCTTTCACCTGGATTCACCTGGTCAGTCTGTGTCATGGAAAGAGCAGGTGTTCTTAATGTTTTGTACACTCAGTGTAGTCTTTCAAATGTAAGATCAGAATAAGGGGAATAGTCTGTTTTATAGATTGATCATAACTATGTTCTAGTAGCTGCAGCACTCAGGAGAAGGGTACATTACTGTGTTGTTTTGTTGAATATATACAGTAGGTCTATCTATGTACATGTATATATGCATGTATACACACACACACACACACACACACACACACATACACACACACACACACACACACACACACACACACACACACACACACACACACACACACACACACACACACATACACACATACACACATACACACACACACACACACACACACACACACACTGCACACACACAGTACACACATACACTGCACACACACAGTGCACACACACACACGCAAACACGCACTCTAAAAAAGTAAATTACACCCAAAAACCCAAACAGTTATTTTACTTCCACAGACGCGTCCTAGACTCCCAGGGGTTCCCTTGCATTATTGCATTATAATTAGCTTCATCACCAAACATTGTTTTAAATTGAGGAACCAAACATTACTGCCTTTTAAAAGCTTTTTGTGTGCTATTTGATCCAACATGTAAAGTGCCCTCTGTATCACCCAGAAAGTCCAACAGGAAATACCACAGGACGCCAGACAGGCTAACCTAATAAAAGTGAGAGCGCCCAATCATTAGCCAGGGAAACTCACTCCCATAACGCGTCCAGATGTAAGCTAATTGGGTATAGACATCAAATCAACAGTTCTAATGCCTTTGTGCTTTTATGAGGCCCAGCCGCAAAAGTATGCCACAGTCAGAGAAAATTGACTTTCTTTATTTTTTTAAAGTGATTTTATCCTATCTTACCCATACACCTCAGCGGGTAGTCTAGGCTAGGGGGCTTTTCCTGGTTTCTCCATGCCGTGGTGAGTCACCGTCAGAGAGCTGATGTAATGTTGCAGGCTCCCGAGGCTCCCAGTTACACTGGTAATTGGTGTGTGGAGGTAATTTCCCAGCAGGGCTATGTCTCCTCTTAGGGCAGAGGAGGGCCAGCAGGAGGGACGGGGGACTGTTACCTCAGAAAGCCCTGTTACCAGGCACCTCCACCTAGGGATGGTCCCAAGTGGTTTAGGGAGGTTGTCACCTGGTCATATTTACATCCTCTGTGACATCCCAGGGTAGCATGATGAAACTCTGTTAATTCTGTGACATCCCTGGGTAGCATGATGAAACTCTGTTCAAACTGTAACATCCCTGGGTAGCATGATGAAACTCTGTTCAAACTGTAACATCCCTGGGTAGCATGATGAAACTATGTTCACACTGTAACATCCCTGGGTAGCATGATGGAACTCTGTTCAAACTGTAACATCCCTGGGTAGCATGATGAAACTCTGTTCAAACTGTAACATCCCTGGGTAGCATGATGGAACTCTGTTCAAACTGTAACATCCCTGGGTAGCATGATGAAACTCTGTTCAAACTGTAACATCCCTGGGTAGCATGATGGAACTCTGTTCAAACTGTAACATCCCTGGGTAGCATGATGGAACTCTGTTCACACTGTAACATCCCTGGGTAGCATGATGGAACTGTTCAAACTGTAACATCCCTGGGTAGCATGATGAAACTATGTTCACACTGTAACATCCCTGGGTAGCATGATGGAACTCTGTTCAAACTGTAACATCCCTGGGTAGCATGATTAAACTGTGTTCACACTGTAACATCACTGGGTAGCATGATGGAACTCTGTTCAAACTGTAACATCCCTGGGTAGCATGATGAAACTCTGTTCAAACTGTAACATCCCTGGGTAGCATGATGAAACTATGTTCACACTGTAACATCCCTGGGTAGCATGATGGAACTGTTCAAACTGTAACATCCCTGGGTAGCATGATGAAACTATGTTCACACTGTAACATCCCTGGGTAGCATGATGGAACTCTGTTCAAACTGTAACATCCCTGGGTAGCATGATGAAACTATGTTCACACTGTAACATCCCTGGGTAGCATGATGAAACTCTGTTCAAACTGTAACATCCCTGGGTAGCATGATGAAACTATGTTCACACTGTAACATCCCTGGGCAGCATGATGAAACTCTGTTAATTCTGTAACATCCCTGGGTAGCATGATGAAACTCTGTTCAAACTGTAACATCCCTGGGTAGCATGATGGAACTCTGTTCAAACTGTAACATCCCTGGGCAGCATGATGAAACTCTGTTCAAACTGTAACATCCCTGGGTAGCATGATGAAACTATGTTCAAACTGTAACATCCCTGGGTAGCATGATGGAACTCTGTTCAAACTGTAACATCCCTGGGCAGCATGATGGAACTCTGTTCAAACTGTAACATCCCTGGGTAGCATGATGAAACTATGTTCACACTGTAACATCCGTGGGTAGCATGATTAAACTGTGTTCACACTGTAACATCCCTGGGTAGCATGATAGAACTCTGTTCACACTGTAACATCCCTGGGTAGCATGATGGAACTCTGTTCACACTGTAACATCCCTGGGTAGCATGATGGAACTCTGTTCACACTGTAACACCCCTGGGTAGCATGATGGAACTCTGTTCAAACTGTAACATCCCAGGGTAGCATGATAGAACTCTGTTCACACTGTAACATCCCAGGGTAGCATGATGGAACTCTGTTCACACTGTAACATCCCTGGGTAGCATGATGGAACTCTGTTCACACTGTAACATCCCTGGGTAGCATGATGGAACTCTGTTCAAACTGTAACATCCATGGGTAGCATGATGAAACTCTGTTAATTCTGTAACATCCCTGGGTAGCATGATGGAACTCTGTTCAAACTGTAACATCCCTGGGTAGCATGATGAAACTATGTTCACACTGTAACATCCCTGGGTAGCATGATGAAACTCTGTTCAAACTGTAACATCCCTGGGTAGCATGATGAAACTCTGTTCACACTGTAACATCCCTGGGTAGCATGATGAAACTATGTTCACACTGTAACATCCCTGGGTAGCATGATGGAACTCTGTTCACACTGTAACATCCCTGGGTAGCATGATGAAACTATGTTCACACTGTAACATCCCTGGGTAGCATGATGAAACTCTGTTCAAACTGTAACATCCCTGGGTAGCATGATGGAACTCTGTTCAAACTGTAACATCCCTGGGTAGCATGATGGAACTCTGTTCACACTGTAACATCACTGGGTAGCATGATGAAACTCTGTTCACACTGTAACATCCCTGGGTAGCATGATGTAACTCTGTTCAAACTGTAACATCCCTGGGTAGCATGATGGAACTCTGTTCACACTGTAACATCACTGGGTAGCATGATGGAACTCTGTTCAAACTGTAACATCCCTGGGTAGCATGATGGAACTCTGTTCACACTGTAACATACCTGGGTAGCATGATGGAACTCTGTTCACACTGTAACATCCCTGGGTAGCATGATGAAACTCTGTTCACACTGTAACATCCCTGGGTAGCATGATGAAACTCTGTTCACACTGTAACATCCCTGGGTAGCATGATGGAACTCTGTTCAAACTGTAACATCCCTGGGTAGCATGATGGAACTCTGTTCAAACTGTAACATCCGTGGGTAGCATGATGGAACTCTGTTCACACTGTAACATCCCTGGGTAGCATGATGAAACTCTGTTCAAACTGTAACATCCCTGGGTAGCATGATGAAACTCTGTTCACACTGTAACCTCCCTGGGTAGCATGATGGAACTCTGCTCACACTGTAACATACCTGGGTAGCATGATGGAACTCTGTTCAAACTGTAACATCCGTGGGTAGCATGATGAAACTCTGTTAATTCTGTAACATCCCTAGGTAGCATGATGGAACTCTGTTCAAACTGTAACATCCCTGGGTAGCATGATGGAACTGTTCAAACTGTAACATCCCTGGGTAGCATGATGGAACTCTGTTCAAACTGTAACATCCCTGGGTAGCATGATGAAACTATGTTCACACTGTAACATCTGTGGGTAGCATGATGAAACTATGTTCAAACTGTAACATCCCTGGGTAGCATGATGAAACTCTGTTCAAACTGTAACATCCCTGGGTAGCATGATGAAACTCTGTTCAAACTGTAACATCCCTGGGTAGCATGATGAAACTCTGTTCACACTGTAACATCCCTGGGTAGCATGATGGAACTCTGTTCAAACTGTAACATCCCTGGGTAGCATGATGGAACTCTGTTCAAACTGTAACATCCGTGGGTAGCATGATGGAACTCTGTTCACACTGTAACATCCCTGGGTAGCATGATGAAACTCTGTTCAAACTGTAACATCCCTGGGTAGCATGATGAAACTCTGTTCACACTGTAACCTCCCTGGGTAGCATGATGGAACTCTGCTCACACTGTAACATACCTGGGTAGCATGATGGAACTCTGTTCAAACTGTAACATCCGTGGGTAGCATGATGAAACTATGTTCACACTGTAACATCCCTGGGTAGCATGATAGAACTCTGTTCACACTGTAACATCCGTGGGTAGCATGATTAAACTGTGTTCACACTGTAACATCACTGGGTAGCATGATGGAACTCTGTTCAAACTGTAACATCCCTGGGTAGCATGATGAAACTCTGTTCAAACTGTAACATCCCTGGGTAGCATGATGAAACTATGTTCACACTGTAACATCCCTGGGTAGCATGATGGAACTGTTCAAACTGTAACATCCCTGGGTAGCATGATGAAACTATGTTCACACTGTAACATCCCTGGGTAGCATGATGGAACTCTGTTCAAACTGTAACATCCCTGGGTAGCATGATGAAACTATGTTCACACTGTAACATCCCTGGGTAGCATGATGAAACTCTGTTCAAACTGTAACATCCCTGGGTAGCATGATGAAACTATGTTCACACTGTAACATCCCTGGGTAGCATGATGAAACTATGTTCACACTGTAACATCCCTGGGCAGCATGATGAAACTCTGTTAATTCTGTAACATCCCTGGGTAGCATGATGAAACTCTGTTCAAACTGTAACATCCCTGGGTAGCATGATGGAACTCTGTTCAAACTGTAACATCCCTGGGCAGCATGATGAAACTCTGTTCAAACTGTAACATCCCTGGGTAGCATGATGAAACTATGTTCAAACTGTAACATCCCTGGGTAGCATGATGGAACTCTGTTCAAACTGTAACATCCCTGGGCAGCATGATGGAACTCTGTTCAAACTGTAACATCCCTGGGTAGCATGATGAAACTATGTTCACACTGTAACATCCGTGGGTAGCATGATTAAACTGTGTTCACACTGTAACATCCCTGGGTAGCATGATAGAACTCTGTTCACACTGTAACATCCCTGGGTAGCATGATGGAACTCTGTTCACACTGTAACATCCCTGGGTAGCATGATGGAACTCTGTTCACACTGTAACATCCCTGGGTAGCATGATGGAACTCTGTTCAAACTGTAACATCCCAGGGTAGCATGATAGAACTCTGTTCAGACTGTAACATCCCTGGGTAGCATGATGGAACTCTGTTCACACTGTAACATCCCTGGGTAGCATGATGGAACTCTGTTCACACTGTAACATCCCTGGGTAGCATGATGGAACTCTGTTCAAACTGTAACATCCATGGGTAGCATGATGAAACTCTGTTAATTCTGTAACATCCCTGGGTAGCATGATGAAACTCTGTTCAAACTGTAACATCCCTGGGTAGCATGATGAAACTATGTTCACACTGTAACATCCCTGGGTAGCATGATGAAACTCTGTTCAAACTGTAACATCCCTGGGTAGCATGATGAAACTCTGTTCACACTGTAACATCCCTGGGTAGCATGATGAAACTATGTTCACACTGTAACATCCCTGGGTAGCATGATGGAACTCTGTTCACACTGTAACATCCCTGGGTAGCATGATGAAACTATGTTCACACTGTAACATCCCTGGGTAGCATGATGAAACTCTGTTCAAACTGTAACATCCCTGGGTAGCATGATGGAACTCTGTTCAAACTGTAACATCCCTGGGTAGCATGATGGAACTCTGTTCACACTGTAACATCACTGGGTAGCATGATGAAACTCTGTTCACACTGTAACATCCCTGGGTAGCATGATGGAACTCTGTTCAAACTGTAACATCCCTGGGTAGCATGATGGAACTCTGTTCACACTGTAACATCACTGGGTAGCATGATGGAACTCTGTTCAAACTGTAACATCCCTGGGTAGCATGATGGAACTCTGTTCACACTGTAACATACCTGGGTAGCATGATGGAACTCTGTTCACACTGTAACATCCCTGGGTAGCATGATGAAACTCTGTTCACACTGTAACATCCCTGGGTAGCATGATGAAACTCTGTTCACACTGTAACATCCCTGGGTAGCATGATGGAACTCTGTTCAAACTGTAACATCCCTGGGTAGCATGATGGAACTCTGTTCAAACTGTAACATCCGTGGGTAGCATGATGGAACTCTGTTCACACTGTAACATCCCTGGGTAGCATGATGAAACTCTGTTCAAACTGTAACATCCCTGGGTAGCATGATGAAACTCTGTTCACACTGTAACCTCCCTGGGTAGCATGATGGAACTCTGCTCACACTGTAACATACCTGGGTAGCATGATGGAACTCTGTTCAAACTGTAACATCCGTGGGTAGCATGATGAAACTCTGTTAATTCTGTAACATCCCTAGGTAGCATGATGGAACTCTGTTCAAACTGTAACATCCCTGGGTAGCATGATGGAACTGTTCAAACTGTAACATCCCTGGGTAGCATGATGAAACTCTGTTCAAACTGTAACATCCCTGGGTAGCATGATGAAACTCTGTTCAAACTGTAACATCCCTGGGTAGCATGATGAAACTCTGTTCACACTGTAACATCCCTGGGTAGCATGATGGAACTCTGTTCAAACTGTAACATCCCTGGGTAGCATGATGGAACTCTGTTCAAACTGTAACATCCGTGGGTAGCATGATGGAACTCTGTTCACACTGTAACATCCCTGGGTAGCATGATGAAACTCTGTTCAAACTGTAACATCCCTGGGTAGCATGATGAAACTCTGTTCACACTGTAACCTCCCTGGGTAGCATGATGGAACTCTGCTCACACTGTAACATCCCTGGGTAGCATGATGGAACTCTGTTCACACTGTAACATACCTGGGTAGCATGATGGAACTCTGTTCACACTGTAACATCCCTGGGTAGCATGATGAAACTCTGTTCACACTGTAACATCCCTGGGTAGCATGATGAAACTCTGTTCACACTGTAACATCCCTGGGTAGCATGATGGAACTCTGTTCAAACTGTAACATCCCTGGGTAGCATGATGGAACTCTGTTCAAACTGTAACATCCGTGGGTAGCATGATGGAACTCTGTTCACACTGTAACATCCCTGGGTAGCATGATGAAACTCTGTTCAAACTGTAACATCCCTGGGTAGCATGATGAAACTCTGTTCACACTGTAACCTCCCTGGGTAGCATGATGGAACTCTGCTCACACTGTAACATACCTGGGTAGCATGATGGAACTCTGTTCAAACTGTAACATCCGTGGGTAGCATGATGAAACTCTGTTAATTCTGTAACATCCCTAGGTAGCATGATGGAACTCTGTTCAAACTGTAACATCCCTGGGTAGCATGATGGAACTGTTCAAACTGTAACATCCCTGGGTAGCATGATGGAACTCTGTTCAAACTGTAACATCCCTGGGTAGCATGATGAAACTATGTTCACACTGTAACATCCGTGGGTAGCATGATGAAACTATGTTCAAACTGTAACATCCCTGGGTAGCATGATGAAACTCTGTTCAAACTGTAACATCCCTGGGTAGCATGATGAAACTCTGTTCAAACTGTAACATCCCTGGGTAGCATGATGAAACTCTGTTCACACTGTAACATCCCTGGGTAGCATGATGGAACTCTGTTCAAACTGTAACATCCCTGGGTAGCATGATGGAACTCTGTTCAAACTGTAACATCCGTGGGTAGCATGATGGAACTCTGTTCACACTGTAACATCCCTGGGTAGCATGATGAAACTCTGTTCAAACTGTAACATCCCTGGGTAGCATGATGAAACTCTGTTCACACTGTAACCTCCCTGGGTAGCATGATGGAACTCTGCTCACACTGTAACATACCTGGGTAGCATGATGGAACTCTGTTCAAACTGTAACATCCGTGGGTAGCATGATGAAACTCTGTTAATTCTGTAACATCCCTAGGTAGCATGATGGAACTCTGTTCAAACTGTAACATCCCTGGGTAGCATGATGGAACTGTTCAAACTGTAACATCCCTGGGTAGCATGATGGAACTCTGTTCAAACTGTAACATCCCTGGGTAGCATGATGAAACTATGTTCACACTGTAACCTCCCTGGGTAGCATGATGAAACTCTGTTCAAACTGTAACATCCCTGGGTAGCATGATGAAACTCTGTTCACACTGTAACCTCCCTGGGTAGCATGATGGAACTCTGCTCACACTGTAACATCCCTGGGTAGCATGATGGAACTCTGTTCACACTGTAACATACCTGGGTAGCATGATGGAACTCTGTTCACACTGTAACATCCCTGGGTAGCATGATGAAACTCTGTTCACACTGTAACATCCCTGGGTAGCATGATGAAACTCTGTTCACACTGTAACATCCCTGGGTAGCATGATGGAACTCTGTTCAAACTGTAACATCCCTGGGTAGCATGATGGAACTCTGTTCAAACTGTAACATCCGTGGGTAGCATGATGGAACTCTGTTCACACTGTAACATCCCTGGGTAGCATGATGAAACTCTGTTCAAACTGTAACATCCCTGGGTAGCATGATGAAACTCTGTTCACACTGTAACCTCCCTGGGTAGCATGATGGAACTCTGCTCACACTGTAACATACCTGGGTAGCATGATGGAACTCTGTTCAAACTGTAACATCCGTGGGTAGCATGATGAAACTCTGTTAATTCTGTAACATCCCTAGGTAGCATGATGGAACTCTGTTCAAACTGTAACATCCCTGGGTAGCATGATGGAACTGTTCAAACTGTAACATCCCTGGGTAGCATGATGGAACTCTGTTCAAACTGTAACATCCCTGGGTAGCATGATGAAACTATGTTCACACTGTAACATCCGTGGGTAGCATGATGAAACTATGTTCAAACTGTAACATCCCTGGGTAGCATGATGAAACTCTGTTCAAACTGTAACATCCCTGGGTAGCATGATGAAACTCTGTTCAAACTGTAACATCCCTGGGTAGCATGATGAAACTCTGTTCACACTGTAACATCCCTGGGTAGCATGATGGAACTCTGTTCAAACTGTAACATCCCTGGGTAGCATGATGGAACTCTGTTCAAACTGTAACATCCGTGGGTAGCATGATGGAACTCTGTTCACACTGTAACATCCCTGGGTAGCATGATGAAACTCTGTTCAAACTGTAACATCCCTGGGTAGCATGATGAAACTCTGTTCACACTGTAACCTCCCTGGGTAGCATGATGGAACTCTGCTCACACTGTAACATACCTGGGTAGCATGATGGAACTCTGTTCAAACTGTAACATCCGTGGGTAGCATGATGAAACTCTGTTAATTCTGTAACATCCCTAGGTAGCATGATGGAACTCTGTTCAAACTGTAACATCCCTGGGTAGCATGATGGAACTGTTCAAACTGTAACATCCCTGGGTAGCATGATGGAACTCTGTTCAAACTGTAACATCCCTGGGTAGCATGATGAAACTATGTTCACACTGTAACATCCGTGGGTAGCATGATGAAACTATGTTCAAACTGTAACATCCCTGGGTAGCATGATGAAACTCTGTTCAAACTGTAACATCCCTGGGTAGCATGATGGAACTCTGTTAATTCTGTAACATCCCTGGGTAGCATGATGAAACTCTGTTCACACTGTAACATCCCTGGGTAGCATGATTAAACTCTGTTCAAACTGTAACATCCCTGGGTAGCATGATGAAACTCTGTTCAAACTGTAACATCCCTGGGTAGCATGATGGAACTCTGTTCAAACTGTAACATCTGTGGGTAGTATGATACAACTATGTTCAAACCGTGGACATAAAGATAAATAGACACACATTCAAATGTAGAAATGCTTAATCAAACTGGTCATGGGAGACACATGTACGCATAACACACGTACAAGTGTGTTACAAGTGTGTTACAAGTAAGCTGATATACCCCCCTCCCTTTGCCTCTAGAACAGCCTGAATTCTTTGTGGCATTAAACATTGCTCAATTGGTATCAAGGGACCTACCGTGTGTCAGACACAACATAAACCGGGATTCGAAACACCAGGAAGGGTTTTTCACTCCTCAATTGTCCAGTGTTGGTGATCAGTGTTGGTGATTCATATTGATCTTGAATCTTGAGATGATGTAACATCGCTGTGAGATACACTCTCTGTCTTACTAATCAATGTGTTTGACATAAGAAAACCTTCTATGTCTGAGATAACAGGACTCTTTGAACTAGAATAGATAAAACAGTTCCTCCTCCCCTGGCTCCTCCTGCCATCCTCCCCTGGCTCCTCCTGCCATCCTCCCCTGGCTCCTCCTGCCATCCTCCCCTGGCTCCTCCTGCCATCCTCCCATGGCTCCTCCTGCCATCCTCCCCTGGCTCCTCCTGCCATCCTCCCATGTCTCCTCCTGCCATCCTCCCATGTCTCCTCCTGCCATCCTCCCATGGCTCCTCCTGCCATCCTCCCATGGCTCCTCCTGCCATCCTCCCATGGCTCCTCCTGCCATCCTCCCATGTCTCCTCCTGCCATCCTCCCATGGCTCCTCCTGCCATCCTCCCATGTCTCCTCCTGCCATCCTCCCATGGCTCCTCCTGCCATCCTCCCATGTCTCCTCCTGCCATCCTCCCATGGCTCCTCCTGCCATCCTCCCATGGCTCCTCCTGCTATCCTCCCATGCATGGATCATTGGTTAAGAACAACACATTTAGAAGTGGGATCATATGAGGGTAGAGGAGACCCCTAGGAGTCCCCTAAGCAAGCTGGTCCTGGGGCTCTGTTCACAAACACAAACAAACCCCACAGAGCCCCAGGACATGGCCACATTTTCTATTGTTTTTTTCTCTCTTTTGTTTATTATCTATTTCACTTGCTTTGGCAATGTAAACATATGTATCCCATGCCAATTAAGGCCTTTGAAATGAATTGAGAAAGAAAGAGCGTTAGAGGGAGTGTGAGAGAGAGAGAGAGAGAGAGAGAGAGAGAGCAGCCATGCTGCATTGATTAAGCCACAGACATCACCATTTGGAGGAGAACAACACAGGACATCACCATTTGGAGGAGAACAACACAGGACATCACCATGTAGAGGGAAACAGCACAGTCAATCACCACGTAGAGGGGAACAACACAGGACATCACCATGTAGAACAACACAGGACATCACCACGTAGAGGGGAACAACACTGGACATCACCATGTAGAACAACACAGGACATCACCACGTAGAGGGGAACAACACTGGACATCACCATGTAGAACAACACAGGACATCACCATGTAGAGGGGAACAACACAGGACATCACCATGTAGAGGGAAACAGCACAGTCAATCACCACGTAGAGGGGAACAACACAGGACATCACCATGTAGAACAACACAGGACATCACCACATAGAGGGGAACAACACAGGACATCACCATGTAGAACAACACAGGACATCACCATGTATGAATGTTTTAGGTGGCAGAAAACCTGTTCTAGCGTGTGTCCTTGTGTGTGTGTGTGTGTGTGTGTGTGTGTGTGTGTGTGTGTGTGCTTGTGTGTGTGTGTGAGTGTGTGTTTGTGTGTTTGTAGTGAGTGCGTGTGTGTGTTTGTAATGTGTGTGTAGTGTGTGTGTGTGAGTGTGTAGTGTGTGTGAGTGTGTAGTGTGTGTGTGTGTTTGTAGTGTCCTTTCTCTGTTGACACCCTGATCTCTCTGAGTAGAGCTATAAAGGCCTTTATTGGAAAACACTCTGGGCCACCTCCACACACACACACACACACACACACACACACACACACACACACACACACACACACACACACACAGTGTGGGGAGGGAGGTGACAGAGGCCCAGTCCCCCTACACTAGCACCTAGTCTCTCCAGGAGCAGAGTGGAGTGACTCCCTCTCCAGACGCCGTGCTGACGTTGACAGTTAAATGCTTTAATCGGACTAAATCAGACCACGGGCTCTGGTGACGCAGGAGAGCAAGCTATAACAGGCCACAGGTACTGGTCATGACTCTGTCCAGCCACACAACACCTCATCAGACTCAGGAAGAGGAGAGACGGGTTGAAATACAAAGTATAGGTTAATCCCTGCTCACGGCCTCCAATGAGTTGTCTCTGTTAGCTGCCAATGAAAGCTTGTCTGTGGAGAAAGTGGGGTGATTTTGTTAGATATGACTGATTGATTCGTGCAACGTTCCAAGACATGCATTGTTTATATGCAGTGCAAATATTTAAAATTATTCTGCCGGGGCAGCAGGTAGCCTAGTGGTTAGAACGGTGGACTAGTAACCCACAGGAGGTAAGATCAAATCCCTGAGCTGACAAGGTCAAAATCTGTAGTTCTACTCCTGAACAAGGCAGTTAATCCACTGTTCCTAGGCTGTTATTGAAGATAAGAATGTGTTCTTAACTGACTTGCCTAGTTAAATAAAGATCATTCAGGTCAGAGTTGAAAAATGCAATTATTTTTGGAATTGGTCATATTTAGGCAATATTGTAACACAGTATTCCTAGAACTCATTGTGAAATGATAATGGTATCATTATGTGACTAGTCATTCAGGAATTTCCTAGCCTGGTTAACCAGCTTTCTGTGTGTCAGGACTTTCCACCCAGTAGAGTTTTAATTTCTCATAATAGGAATTGCATTGTCATAATCCCAAACCTAATACCTGGACGCTTGAGACTTCCTCTGTTTAGCCTGACCTCACCTGTGACCTGTGACCTGTGACCTGTGACAGCTCCAGGTCTCTAGGTTTTAGGATCAGAGCTGGTCTGTCACTGTGACAGCTCCAGGTCTCTAGGTTTTAGGATCAGAGCTGGTCTGTCACTGTGACAGCTCCAGGTCTCTAGGTTTTAGGATCAGAGCTGGTCTGTCACTGTGACAGCTCCAGGTCTCTAGGTTTTAGGATCAGAGCTGGTGGGTCACTGTGACAGCTCCAGGTCTATAGGTTTTAGGATCAGAGCTGGTCTGTCACTGTGACAGCTCCAGGTCTCTAGGTTTTAGGATCAGAGCTGGTCTGTCACTGTGACAGCTCCAGGTCTCTAGGTTTTAGGATCAGAGCTGGTCTGTCACTGTGACAGCTCCAGGTCTCTAGGTTTTAGGATCAGAGCTGGTGGGTCACTGTGACAGCTCCAGGTCTCTAGGTTTTAGGATCAGAGCTGGTCTGTCACTGTGACAGCTCCAGGTCTCTAGGTTTCAGGATCAGAGCTGGTCTGTCACTGTGACAGATGGTGCAGTTGTGTTTATTATTATTACATTTTTACGCCACGATGTCCATACACACAATAAAAAATATATTAAAGACAGACAACATTACTATTTACATTGCAAGACTGACAGATCTTTAATCGCCCACTCCCCTCCCGGCACCACAGCCAAATTCCCCTTTAGAGAGACTACATAGAGATGGATGGATCAGGAGTTTCCTAACTCTAATTGCCCTAATTTACTGGGGATTATGTCGCCTGTGGAGATAAAAACAATCACTAATTGTAGACCGTGTTTTCCATGATGTAGGTACTTTAGGTTAGCCAGGCAGATAGATAAATCTTACTAGGATAGATATATTTAAATCTCACTAGAATAGATACAATGATGTACAGTATGCATGGCTCTGCAAACCCGACATTGCAATCACATTGCCTCAATCTAAATCTAACATTTAAATGTAACTCAAGCTTTTAGGTAGCTGATAATTCCCAAGGCTGTCCAAATGCTCATTGCTTTATTAAGAAAAAGAAAAAGAGTGTATTGGCTACAGTATGACGCTGTTTAATATAACAGAAACAAATATGATCATTTAGTTTTAATCCAAAATGACATAGATTTTTTTGCCACTTGAGTATAGCCTGTGAGCTGTGCATTCCCTATTCTGTGTTTCCCATGTTGTGTTGTAATAAAAGCATTGAGGGTTTAACTGTTTGGCCAGCTGAAATAACACAGTCCAACTCCTTTCTCTCTTTCTCTCTCTGTCTCTCCTTCTCTCTCTCGCCCTCTCTCTCTCTCCCCTGCCTGTAGAGTCATAAAAGCGCTGAGCAGGACTCTATAAATAGCACTGTGCTGGCTTCACGCCCCTGGCTGGAGGACAGGTCAAATTATGAAGGAAAAGAAGATGACAATTTTAAAGGCATAGCCCCCTAGCTTAGCCAGTAACTCAACCCACTAACTTAGCCTGTAACTCAGCCCGGTAGCTTAGCCAGAAACTCAACCCACTAACTTAGCCTGTAACTCAGCCTGCTAGCTTAGCCAGTAACTCAACCCGCTAACTTAGCCTGTAACTCAGCCCGGTAGCTTAGCCAGTAACTCAGCCCGCTAGCTTAGCCAGTAATTTAGCCCGCTAACTTAATCTGTAAATCAACACAGTAACTTAGCCTGTAACTCAGCCCGGTAGCTTAGCCAGTAACTCAGCCCACTAGCTTAGCCAGTAACTCAAGCCTGCTTAGCCAGTATCTCAGGCCCACTTAGCCAGTCAGTGGTCAGAGAGAACACTCGACCTGACGTGTATGTTATGAGTCTAATTATCATGTTATGGGTTCTCTACGGGGCTCTGATGGAATAATACACTGTTCTGTTTTTAGAGCCAGACCAAAGCGATTGCTTCCTTCCCCCTGCCATTCAAACAGATCATGTGGATGTATTATCAAACAATGAACTATTTTGTTCCTCTGTACCAGTGGAGGCTGCTGAGGGGAGGACGGCTCATAATAATGGCTGGAACGGAGCAAATGAAATGGCATCAAACACATGGAAACCATAGAAACGTGAAACATAGAAATGTGTTTGATGTATTTGATACCCTTCCACTCATTCCGATCCAGCCATTACCACAAGCACGTCCTCCCCAATTAAGGTGCCACCCACCTCCTGTGCTCTGTAATGCTATCAATGCACAGCACTCCCTAGTGACCTAGTTCTGATGCAGTAGTTTGTGTTTTTAAAAAACCTGTTGTGTCACATGAAAGACTATGAAAAGGATAGTGTTGTCCTGTGTTTTAGACAAGGACAAACGGAAGCAAAGCTGAAAGCTGTTAAAGTTTTTTTTACAGTCGCTAACAAGCATTTACCTATACTTAAGATACTTTTTCTAAACTCTTAAATACAGCAACACACAATTAGCCAAATAGTTAATGTTCTGCTCAAAACCACATTTTGTTCATTAAATACATTTCAACATACAAAAACACTTTCTCTACATACACTAACTCTATCAAAACACTTTCTCTACCTACACTAACTCTATCAAAACACTTTCTCTACATACACTAACTCTATCAAAACACTTTCTCTACATACACTAACTCTATCAAAACACTTTCTCTACATACACTAACTCTATCAAAACACTTTCTCTACATACACTAACTCTATCAAAACACTTTCTCTACATACACTAACTCTATCAAAACACTTTCTCTACCTACACTAACTCTATCAAAACACTTTCTCTACATACACTAACTCTATCAAAACACTTTCTCTACATACACTAACTCTATCAAAACACTTTCTCTACCTACACTAACTCTATCAAAACACTTTCTCTACATACACTAACTCTATCAAAACACTTTCTCTACATACACTAACTCTATCAAAACACTTTCTCTACATACACTAACTCTATCAAAACACTTTCTCTACATACACTAACTCTATCAAAACACTTTCTCTACATACACTAACTCTATCAAAACACTTTCTCTACATACACTAACTCTATCAAAACACTTTCTCTACATACACTAACTCTATCAAAACACTTTCTCTACCTACATTAACTCTATCAAAACACTTTCTCTACATACACTAACTCTATCAAAACACTTTCTCTACATACACTAACTCTATCAAAACACTTTCTCTACATACACTAACTCTATCAAAACACTTTCTCTACATACACTA